>NW_026691510.1:25000-47500 GCF_020826845.1 Diceros bicornis minor
ACGCCACAAGGCAGAGGGCGGGAGAGCGAGGTCGGGCCGGGTTCCGCACCCCTGCCTTCCACACACCACCGACGGGCGGGGAGGAGAGGCGAGGGGCCCGTGGGCAGAGCGAGAAGAGCGGGCCCGTTTGACACAAACGCCCGTCCCTCGCCTGGCACGGCTTAGGCCCGGCCCAGGAGAGCGCGACATCACCACATCGATCACCACGGCGCGACATGCCTCACGGAGACAACGACAAGAACAGCGGCAGTCACCGAGGGAGAGACTGCCTCAGCCTCACCGCTTCCCCCCCACCCCCGAGTCGTGCAGCAGCGGGCCACGACCCCAGGAGGTGAACGCCTGACACGCGGTGGCGCGGGAGCCCGAGGCGTGGGGTAGTCGCGACCGCACCGGGGTTGCCTGCGGCGGGGAGCGCACCGGGTAGAGGACCCGCGCCACCTCCCCCGCCGCCCTCGGGTGCTGGAGACCGGAGGCGGCACCGCGGATCGGGACACCTGGGACGCACAGGAGCCGGCGCGCAGGCCCAGCCCAGGCGGGCGGGCTCAAGTGGCAGGGGCAGAACCGGGCCTCCACCCCACGGTCACAGCCCGGAGCCCCGCCACGCGCGTCCAGAGGCCCAACGACTCCCAGGCGACAAACGTCCGGAGACAGCGTGTCAGCACCTATCTGGCAGCGAAAAACGACCATTTCGGGCGAAAGAATGGCCGCACCAGGCGACGGGGCCCACCCACGGATCACGGCGGCACCCCTTGGATCACGGGCCCGGTCACCAGGCCCCCGGCACCACCCCATCGCCACCAGCCCCGGAGCCCCCGCGACCATCTGGTCGACCCCGGAAGTGCGGCGGCAGAGGGGGCGCGGGGGCACGCGGGACCCGCGCCCGGCAGGGTACACCCTCGCCGTCTCGCCCTCGAGGGCAGGCGGCCGGTCCATCCTCCTCTCCGGGGCAGGACTTGGGGAAAAAAAAGATTCCTCAGAGGCGCCCCAGGCGACCGGGCCCCACACGGGCAGGCCGGCGTCCGTCCACGTGCCCCCCTACCCCACCCGGGGCTCCACCTGCCTCTCGAGCCGGTCCCCACCTCCGGACCCAGAGGCTTTCGGAAAACTTGGCGATAGAAATCCAGCGCGACGACCCGGACCCACGCGGTCACGTGTCCGGGACGGGGACGCCCTCTCCCCGGCCCACCCTCGAGGGCGGGGGCCGGTCCGCGCTCTCCTCCGGAGCGGGACTTGAAAAACATCCCTCGGAGTCGCCTCCGACGACCGGGCCGCCACCACGGACGGCCCGGGCCGGTCGGTCCCCACCGCCAGAGCGGGACTCGGAAAACGCGGTGAGAAAAGTCGAGTCCGACGACCCGGAGCCACCCGTGCCCGCGGCCGAGCCGCCGCCGTCTCGCCCTCCACGGGCCTCCCCGCAAGGCCCGGGCCGGTCCCCGACCTCCGGAGCGGGGCGCGAGCAAGAAACCGGTGACACGGAGGGCCCGACGACCCGGGCCGCACGGGGGACGCCAGCCGGGCTCGGGAACCCCCCCCCACCTCGCCGGCCCCGGTCGGTCCCCGAGGGTCGCAGTGGCACCGGCGTCTGCTGGTCGACCCGTCCGGGCGGCCCCGCACACCCGCCGGCCTCGAGGAGCGCGGCGACAGCCACCTCCCCACACTCTCCTGCACGTCCAATCTCCGCCCGGCGGACGACGCGCCCGCGCCCCGGCACGACCGGGACCGATCCCGCCACTGCCACCGGCCTCCCGGAACTCCGCCTCGGTCACCGCGGCCAAGTCACCTCCCTTGCCGAGGTCGCCGGAGCTCCGGAGGACAGAAACGATATAAAAGCGGCCGCCAGGTGGCACCGGACAACCGGCGCGAACGTCAGCGGGACGGATCCGGATCCCTGGCCGGCCGGGGCGCGCAGCCGGGCCGCCTGGCGGCCCGACCCCGTCCCGACCCACCCCGGGTCCCATCTCCCGGCCCGGCGCGGCCAGGGGGCATCCGCCTCGGGGCTCCCAGCCGGCACGGCGCGACCCCGGCCGCCGGAGAGGGACTCGGAAAACGTGTGTGTTTCGGGCGCTCGCCCGTGAGGGGACGGGGAACATTCCCTCAGAGACGCCAGCAGGGGCGCCGGGACTGCCGGCACCGGCTGGCTTCCCGGGGTGGCCCCGGGCGCTTCCCGGGCGCTTCCCGGGCTCCCGGGAGGACTCAGGGAAACGCGGCGGGCGGGGCACCGCCAAAACGAAACCGGGCGAGTCGTCAGAGGACGACGACGACAGGGGAACGACGGAGCAACTGTCCGCATCCCGTCACTTCCAACCCGCGACGGCTTCCCAAGGCGGGCAGGCAAAGCCCAGAGGCCGCCGGGGAAACGACGGCGACGCCTGACCGCACGGAGGTTGAAGAGACACGAACGTGTCTCCCTCCGCGCGGGCCGCGACACAGTCCCGAGACAGCGCGCGGGGCTGGGGAGCGTGGGTGCAAATGCACCAGTGGCGACCAGAACATCGATGTCAGCGGTCCTTACCGTCGTGACAAGCGAGCAGACCCACAGAAAGTGGTGGGGGGTGGGGGAAGAGACTTCACAGCCATCCGCTCAACAGATCAGGTTCCAGTACGTCCGTACAAGGCCACGCTGCGAGTGTGTGTGTGTGCGTCTGCACGTGCGTGTGTTTGAGATGAGATACCTGTTGAACTGTTCCCTGAAACTAGAAAACGAAGAAAGGTGTACATCTTTTGCCGGTTAAAAATAATAACATTAATTGTTTCACGAAGAAAGTTGTAGATCTTTTGCCGGTTAAAAATAATAACATTAATTGTTTCACGAAGAAAGTTGTAGATCTTTTGCCGGTTAAAAATAATAACATTAATTGTTTCACAGAACCGGCCAAACCTGCCAAAACTGAATTTTGGCCATCATGCAAAAGCAACCCACGGGAGTAAAAAGATGGCCTCTCCATCAAATGGGAGTAGGGCGACTGAACATCCACAGGCAAGCAAGCAAACACACAAAAGACCCTTGACCGGGCGGGCCTCGTGGCTTAGCGGTTAAGTGTGCGCGCTCCGCTACTGGCGGCCCGGGTTCGGATCCCGGGCGCGCACCGACGCACCGCTTCTCCGGCCATGCTGGGGCCGCATCCCACGTACGGCAACTAGAAGGACGTGCAGCTATGACATACAACTATCCACTGGGGCTTTGGGGGAAAAATAAATAAAGTTATTTTTAAAAAAAACTTTACTTTTTATACGGTCTTTACTGAAAACACCCTTCTTCCTTTTCCTTGAATATGAAGGTGTTTCCCTTATTAATTTTTAGTAGCTTTAGTCACATATACATATTTTTGTGTGTGTGTGAGGAAGATCAGCCCTGAGCTAACATCCATGCCAATCCTCCTCTTTTTGCTGAGGAAGACTGGCCCTGAGCTAACATCCGTGCCCATCTTCCTCCACTTTATGTGGGATGCCGCCACAGCATGGCCTGACAAGCCGTGCGTCGGTGTGCGCCCGGGATCTGAACCCGGGCCGCCAGCAGCGGAGCGGGAGCACTTAACCGCTACGCCACAGGGCCGGCCCCCTAATCACATACATTAATTAGAATTTTTAGGGGACCGCCCAGTGACGTAGCAGTTAAGTTCGCATGCTCCACCTCAGTGGCCCAGGGTTCACTGGTTCGGATCCCGGGCTCAGACACACACACCACTCTTAAAGCCGTGCTGAGGTGGCATCCCACATAGAGTCACTAGAAGAATGGACAAGTATGACATACAACTATCTACTGGGGCTTTGGGGAGAAAAGAAAGGAAAATAGGAGGAAGATTGTTAATAGATGTTAGCTCAGGGCCTCAATATGTGTCACAAACATGTGGAAACTAAACAACGGGCTACTGAACAACTGTTGGATCAATGAGGAAATCACAGGAGAAATCAGAAAACGTTGGGCCAGCCATGACGGCCTAGGGGTTACAGTTTGGTGCACTCCACTTCGGCAACCCAGGTTCGGTTCCCAGGCGTGGAACCACGCCACTCCTTGGTCAGTAGTCATGCCGTGGTGGTGGCTCTCGTAGAAGAACTAGAAGGACTTACAACTAGAATAGACAACTATGTATCAGGGCTTTGGGGAGGAAGTAAATAAAAAGAGGAAGATGAGCAACAGATGTTAGCTCAGGGCAAATGTTTCCCAGGCCCCCCCCCAAAAAAAATAGTAATCCCTCACTAGAGTTAAAAAAATATACCTAGAGACAAATCAAAATGAAAACACAACATACCAAAACTTATGGGCTGCAGCAAAAGCAGCGCTAAGAGGGAAATGAATAGAAAAACAGGCCTACCTCAACAAACAAGAAAAATCTCAAATAAACAAGCTTGCCCTATACCTAAAGGAACTAGAAAAAGACCAAACAAAGCCCAAAGTCAGTAGAAGGAAGGAAATAATAAAAATCACAGCAGACATTAATGAAATAGAGACTAAAAAAATACATACATAAAATAGAAAGGAAACTAAGATCCAGTTCTTTGAGAAGATAAACAAAATGGGCAAACCCTCAGCCAGAATCACTGAGAAAAAAAGAGAGAAGACTGAAATAGATAAAATCAGAAAGGAAAGAAGAGAAGTTACAACAGACACCACAGGAATGCAAAGGATTATAAGAGACTGTTATGAAAAGCTATACGCCCACAGACAGGATGATAACCTAGAAGAAATGGATAAGTTCTTAGAATCCTGCGACCTCCCAAAACTGAATCAAGAAGAAAGAGAGAGGGCCCGCCCGGTGACGTAGCGGTTAAGTTCACCCATTCCGCTGTGGTGGCCCAGGTTCCCTGGTTCGGATCCTGGGTGTGGACCTACTCACCGCTCATGAAGCCATGCTGAGGTGGCGTCCCACATAGAAGAGCTACAACTCTACAACTATGATACAGAGCTATGTAGTGGGGCTTTGGGGAGAAAAAAGAGGAAGATTGGCAACAGATGTTATCGCAGGGCCAATCTTCCTCCAGAAGAAGGAGGAGGAGGAGGAGGAGGAGGAGGAGGAGGAGGAGGAGGAGACGAAGAAGACGAAGAAGACGAAGAAGAAGAAGAAGAAGAAGAAGAAGAAGAAGAAGAAGAAGAAGAAGAAGAAGAAGAAGAAGAAGAAGAGAGAATCTGAATAGACCAATCACAAGTAAAGAGATTGAAACGGTAATCAAAAACCTCTCAGAAAAGAAAAGTCCAGAGCAAGACAGCTCCCCTGGTGAGTTCTACCAAACATCCAAATAAGACTCAATATCTGCCCTTCTCAAATTCTTCCAAAAAATTAAAGAGGAGGGGAAGCTTCCTAACTCATTCTACGAGGCCAATATTACTCTGACATCCGAACCGGACAAGGACAGCATAGAACAAGAAAAATACAGGCCAATATCACTGATGAACATCGATGCAAAAATCCTCAGGGAAATATTAACGACTCGAATACAACACATCCCAAGGATCATCCACCACGACCCAGCGGGATTTATTCCAGGCATGTGGGGATGGTTCCACGTCCACAAATCAATCAAGGTGAACACACCACGTTAACAAAATGAGGAATAAAAACCACGTGACCATCTCAATAGAGGCAGAGGAAGCATTGGACAAGATCCAACATCCATTTATGATAGAAACTCTCGAGAAAATGGGCATGGAAGGAAAGTACCTCAACAGAATGAAGGCCACACATGGCAAACCCACAGCCCAACCTCATACTCAACGGAGAAAAACTGAAAGCCATTCCTCTGAGAACGTGAACAAGACAAGGACGCCAGCTCTCACCACTCTTATTCGGCATACTCCTGGAAGTCTGAGCCAGATCGATGAGGCAAGAAAAGGAAATAAAAGGGATCCAAGTCGGACAGGCAGAAGTGAAACTCTCACTATTGGCGGGTGACACGATTCTCTATATAGAAAACCCTCAGGAATCCACCGAAAACCTCCTGGAAATAATCAACAAATACAGTCGAGTTGCAAGATACAAATCAACAGACAGAAATCAGTTACATTTCGACACACTAACGACAAACTAGTGGAAAGTGAAGTTGAGAATACACTCCCATTTACAATCACCGCACAAAGAAGAAAATAGCAAGGAACAGACTTTACCGAGGAGGTGAAAGACCTATACGCTGAAAACTATAAGACGTTACTGAGAGAAATCGAAGAAGAAAGAGATGGAAAGATATTCCATGCTCGTGGATTGGAAGAGTAAACATCGTTAACGAGAGGTCCGTTTGTACAGAATTCTCTCATCCTCAACTTCCCGACCTTGCCAATAAGATAAGAACGTCACTCTCCTCCTGGGATAGAGAGGACATCTTCCTCGGGGTGTGTGTGTGGGGGGGAGGGTGGTTGGTTGGTTGGTTGACCGACCTCCTGCTTCCAGGAAGCAAAGAAGGAGGGTCAGTCAGCACTCCATTCTTGCACCTGCTCCCTGATGGGGGTAAGGTTTTGCTCGTTTGTTGTTGTCATCCTCTTTAAAAGCGTCTGTGTGTAGCTCAAAACAATACCCCAGCGTCCTTTCCGTCTCAGTGTTTGACCCGAGGTTTCAGCTTTTGACAGGAGGAGGGACACGTTTTTCTGGGGCACTCATTTTTATGACACGATGGTGTGGGTGAAGAAGGATAAGATGGGCGGGGGTGGGCCCGTGCCTTTTCTTTTCGCACGTGGTGGGGAGACGACTCGGCTCTTGCCAGACGGGATCTCATTTCCCCGTGAACCATCGGGCGGGCTATCAGGGGTAAAGAGGGAGAAAGGTTTGAAGGACGTGGAGAAGATGTGTTCCAGATGCCAGGGTCTCCGGATTTCACCGGAGGCACACGAAAGTCACTGATTTCTGGACCACGTTTACGGCCGATGTCACGCGTAGGTCATTTTGAAACGAGGAGGCTACCGTCTGAGCCAATTTGGATATCGTCTCCAGCTCCCCCGAGCGGTGGAGCTGTGCGAGTCTAAGATGGGGCACATCCAGGGAGAGAATTGTGCCAGGGAAAGGGAGGCAGCAGTAAGTCATCGAGGATAAGGTCTTTAGAGGAGACTGACTCTTCTCAAGTGGATGAGGTAGCAGGAGATTTTTGTTTCATGGGTGTTAGCTATACGGGTTGGGAGGGAGCCGGGGGAGGGGCGGGGGCTTGTGGTGGTGGGGACACGGGTGGTGTTTATGTCCTGGTTAAGGTGAAAACACTCTTCAAGTGGAGATTTTTGTGCAAGGGTCCGGTCTGGCAGGACGGGAGGGTGCGGGTGGGTCCATTTAGCACGAAATCAGAAGAATCTGTAGCAGTAGTCCAGCCTCAGGCCTTTTGAGAAATAGGCAGAGAGGGGAGTTGAGCTTCATTCGTCACGGCAACCGGGACCTCAGGAGTAACAACTTCCATGTAAGAAGTAAAAACTAGAACATGCTGTAGGAGGAAGAATTCTAAGAGAAAGAATTGGGGGTACAGGGCCAGCAAAGAGATTTTAAGACTTGACCTCAGAAGCGTGATCCATAAAAAGAAATGGAGACATTGGAAATCATCAAAATTAAACTCCTAGGTTCTGTGATAACACCCTCTTAAGAGGACGAAACGACCAAGGACAGAGTCTGGGGGCAGAAAATCTGTGCAAACCACACCTCTGATTGGAATTTGTAAAGAACCCTCAAAATGCAGTAGCAGTATCTTGGGAAAAAAAAAAAATCCAAATACACAATAAACAAAAAGACAGAGCAGGCATCTCACATGGAGAGGAGGAGATAACCGATGAATTTACAAATCTGCACGTGAAAAGATGTGAGCCGTTTCCTGGAGATGCAAATGAGAATCGGAGTGAGATATCCTCGGGACACATTTGTCAGAATGCCTTCGGCAAAATACGAGAACAGTATCAAACTGCTAGCGAGGTCGCGGACGGACAGGCCGAGTCACTCACTCACTCACGCCTCCCTGGTGGTGATGTAAAGTGGCATGGCCACTGCGGAAACAGCGTGGGGGTTTCCAAGACTCACCAGCAACAACGACAAGAAAAAAACGACGACAGAAAATTGCAACCTCTAAGCCCTCGGAACGTCCTGCCTCCTAAGAGTGTCTTTGTTTAGCTGGGGCCTTGGGTGGTTGAGGGCCCCAGTGTGATTTCTGGCGCGGGGTCGGGGGGGGGGTGGGGGGCGTGGGGGGGTGGGGGGGGCTCGGGCCGTGCGGTCTCAGGTGGAGCTCCAGGAAGTCAGCTTCGTGGAGCCCTGTGAGTCCTTCTGGGGAGGCAGGCATCAAGCTCAAGGGTGCTCTGGAGGACACCACGCCCGAGCGGCCCGAGAACTTTCATGTTCATTCACGAAAAATCCTGGACACGAATGTTCTCAGCAGCTCTGTTCATCACAGCCCCGGATGGGAAACCACACAGATGTCTGATAAATAAATGGCAAGCAATAGGATATCCTGGAGTATATGAGGAAGCCATTTGGTGTAAAACGAATTCAGCCTGACCTTGTTTTTCCAAAAGGGCCAGATGTGGCCTTTGAGCATAGATTGTCTATCTGCTTTAGGCATTTACTAGGCCACAAAGACAAGAATAAATGCCCTTAAGCTAAAGTAACTTCCCCCACATCAGCATTTCCTGGAGGGTAAGCCTCTCTCTCTCTAGGCTAAGGATTGATTGCTGACCCGCTGTGACCACCCAGCTGGGGACCACAGACCTGCTCTCTGCAGTGTTCATCAATTGCTGTGTGAATCGCTGTGCCGGGTAGGCAGGCCCGGCAGGCAGGCCGGGCAATCTCGTGAGTGCTGTAAAAGGGACATTCCAATCCTGTGCGATAGACACTCTGACGGTATATAACCACGCGGTACACCCCACTTCTTTGGCGCCCTTCCTTCCTTGGGGAAGGAAGGCCCTGGGCTATGTGGTCCTCAAATTTGGCTCATAATAAACTCACCCCAATTCTGATTTATAGATTGGTTATGGATTACTTGCGTCAACCTGTCCTTCAACAGTCCCCTCCCTTGCCTATGTCGCCGGAGCTCCGGAGCACAGAAACTATATAAAAGCGGCCGCTAGATGGCACCGGACAATCAGCACAAACGTCCCCGGGAGGGAGGGAGGGAGGGATCCGGAGCGCGGGCCCGCGAGAGTGCACAGCCTCCGCCCACCGCCCCGATCGTGTCCTGGCCCACCTCGGATCATGACTCTCACCCTGGGGCGGCCGGGAGGGCGTCCCGCGAGGCCCCCGGGCGTCCACCTCGGAGGTCCCAGCCGGCACGGCACAACCCCGGGCGCAGAAGGAGGACTTGGAAAGCTGAGGGGGAGGGGCAGTTGCTGGGAAGGAGACAGACTCCCCACACCACTCCCGGGCCGGGCCTGGGCCGGGCCGGGCCGGCTGGCTGATGCAGACGTGGAAAATTCCCTCGGAGACACCAGCAGGGGGGGCTGGGGCTGCCGGCACCTGCTTCCCGGAGTGGCCTGAGTGCTTCCCTGGCTCCCGGGAGGGCTTCGGAAAACGTGGCGGGCGGGACTGTCAAACCGAAACCACGCAGGCCTCGTCAGAGGACGACAACAATGACAGAGGAAGAACGGAGGAATTGTTTGTACCCTGTCACTTCCAGGCCACAAGGTCTTTCTAAGGCGGACAGACAAATCCCAGAGGCCACTGAGGAAATGACTGATACACTTGACCACAGCAAAGTTTAAAAGACAAAATGTGTCTCTGCACGGGCCACAAAAAAAGGTCCAAAGACAACACACAGGGGTGGGGAGCATGGGTGCAAATGCATGAGTGAGTGGGGATAAGAATACTGATTTCAGCAGTCCTTACCATCACGACAGACAAGCAAACCCACAAAAATGGTAGGGGGTAGGAGGCAGAGACTTCACAGCCATCCACTCAAGAAATCAAGTTCCAGTACATCCGTACAAGGCCACGCTGAGAGTGCGTGTGTGTGTGTGTGTGTGTGTGTGTGTGTGTGTGTGTGTGTGTGTTTGAAATGAGGTAAATGTTGACGTTGAACCGTTCCATGAAAGTACAAAAAAATATTTGTAGATCTTCTGCCATTAAATTTTTTTTTTAACAGTGCACTTATTTCCCTCAAAAAAGAAAGGAAAAGAAGATTATGAAAGGCAAACAGAGGGGCCGGCCAGGTGTCGTAGCGGTGATGTTCACACACTCTGCTTCAGCGGCCCAGGGTTCACCCGTTTGGATCCTGGGCACAGACAGACCTACTCAGCGATCATCAAGCCACGCTGAGGCAGTGTCCCACATAGAGCAACTAAAAGGAGGTATAACTATGACATACATACAACTATCTACTGGGGCTCCGGGAGAAAAAAAGAGAGGAAAAAAGGAGGAAGGTTGGTAATAGATGTTAGCTCAGGGCCTCAGTACGCGTCACAAACATGTGGAAACTAAACAACGGGCTACTGAACAGCTATTGGATCAATGGAGAAATCAAAAAAATATCGGGCCAGCTCTGATGGCCTAGGGGTTAAAGTTTGGTGCGCTCCACTTCGGCAGGCAGCTCAGGTTCCGTTCCCAGGCGTGGAACCACGCCGCTTCTCAGTCAGTAGTCACGCTGCGGTGGTGGGCTCACACAGAAGAACTAGAAGGACTTACAACTAGAATATATGTGGCAGGGCTTTGGGGAGAAAAAAAATAAAAGAGGAAGATTGGCAACAGATGTCAGCTCAGGGCCTACCCCGCCCCCCCGCCAAAAAAAAGAAAATTAAAGATTAAAAAAACATTTGAAAAGGCAAACAGAGAGAGTAAAACAGGTAAAAAGCCAAAACCTTAGTCCTCTGCATACAGAGGCCTCTTCCTTTTTGAGCCTAGGAAAGTATTTTGACTAAACATAGAATTCCTGTCCTTGGTGTAGATTCACTCAAAGGTAAAGCAAAACTGATACAATTTCCTTAACAAGAGCAGACTGGAAGTTAGAGAAGACTATGCTTTTAAGAAAGAGGAAACCAAATTCTAATTTTGCACCAGCTTACTTCTGATACTAAAACTCAGTTACCGAATCAAATCCATCTCCATCTTAACCAACTTGACCACACACAAAACTTTTTCCTCAGAGTTGTTTTTTCCCCACACACTTTTCACAGGCTTTTTAAAGAAACAAGAATGGCTATTTTTTATACCGTCTTCACTGAAAACATCCATCTTCCTTTCCATGAAGACAAAGACGTTTCCCTTATTAATTGTTAGTAGCTTCAGTCACATATATTAGTTAGAACTTTTAGAGGCCGGCCCAGTGGCGTAGCGGTTAAGTTTGCGTGCTCCGCCTCAGCTGCCGGGGGTCCACCGGTTCAGATCTTGGGCTCGGGCCTACGCACAGCTCATCAAGCCATGCTGAGGCGGCATCTCACATAGAGCAACTGGAAGGACGTACAACTATGACATACAACGATCTACTGCGGCTCTGGGGAGGAAAAAATAAAAGGAAAAAAGGAGGAAGATGGGCAATAGATGTTAGCTCAGGGCCGATGTCCCAGATATTTAATTAATTGATTGATCGATTGATTGATGGCTTCATTAAGAATTTATAACGCCTAGAAACCTTAATTTTTAGTGTGAACTAAGAGGTAAGCAACTGTGAACTGTTTTGTCCGTTAGCATTTTGTGGCTTGGCAAATCCTATGAACACTTTATAATTTTTAGAAACATGTCATTTCATAGCATACTCTTCATAAAGCACAAGACATGTTTATTAATAGTCCCAAACATCTTTCAGTTTCTCTGTCCTCAGAAGCCAACAGTGGATTAAACCTATATTTAGTCGTTAAGGTCTAATATTTTATCCTATTTGGAAACGATCTAGCTATTCAATTAATGTTTTTTTTTTTAAGATTTTATTTATTTATTTTTCCCCCAACGCCCCAGTAGCTAGCTGTCTGTCATAGCTGCACATCCTCCTAGTTGCTGTATGTGGGACCCGGCCTCAGCGTGGCCGGAGAAGCGGTGCGTCGGTGCGATCCCGGGATCCGAACCCGGGCCGCCAGCAGCGGAGCGCGCGCACTTAACCGCTAAGCCGCGGGGCTGGCCCTTCAATTAATGTTTTATCCCTTAATTTCACGTAGCCAAACATCCAGGTTTCAAGCTACCAAAGAGATTTTGGAAGTTGTTTTAAGTACACATGCCAGGGCCGGCCCCGTGGCTTAGCGGTTAAGTGCGCGCGCTCCGCTGCTGGCGGCCCGGGTTCGGATCCCGGGCGCGCACCGACGCACCGCTTCTCCGGCCACGCTGAGGGCCACGTCCCACATACAGCAACTAGAAGGACGTGCAGCTGTGACAGACAACTATCTACTGGGGCTTTGGGTGAAAAAAAAAGGAGGAGGATTGGCAATAGATGTTAGCTCAGAGCCGGTCTTCCTCAGTAAAAAAAAAAAAAAAAAAAAAAAAAAAAGAGGAAGACAAGCATGGATGTTAGCTCAGGGCTGATCTTCCTCACACACACACACACACACACAAAATAAGTACACATGCCATAAAATGTAACTCCTGCTAAAAGTTTATCAGAGTGACGTCAGCATCATGGTGGCATGAGTTGTTCCCTTCGCCTCTCCCCTCTAAGGTACAACCAAACAGACGTCTACTGACCGACACAGGGATTCCCTACACAGCACAACAAGATGCTGAGAGATCCATGCGGCTGTAGGGGAGGAAGGCAAACCCTCTACCGTCTTTAGGTCCTTCTGGCTGGGCTACAAATTAAATCGACACGAGATGGAGTAACAGGAGAAAATCAAACAAAGCTTTAGAACGTGTATACACGGGAGAGACTCAGGAAAAGGGAACAACTCACCAACACGGCCGAGCTGCCAGTTTAAATATTATCTTCAGCTTTAGCTTTTTAGACAGAGGAGGACCTTGGGGGTAGTGGTTTGGGATTTCAAAGAGGAGGAAGGCAATTTACACGGCGTTGGAAACGTAAATGGGCCAACTACAGACAAGGTGAGCTGAGACACATGTTTTACATGACATTAAAGTTATGTGATGGCATTAGTCCATCCCTGGAATAGCCCCTTCTATTTTAAATTCTTTTAGGCAGTTGGGGGGAGGTCAGAGTTCCTTTCAGAGTCTTTTGTTCTTAAAAACAATCAAGCCAAAGAGGACACATTTTGGGTTGGCCCAGTCTGATCCCCCACACAGCTATACATCTGAAGGTGGGTGGACCGGACCCTCGGGAAGCCCTGGAACTAGGGAAGCGGCCCCTTCCTCCTGACGGTGGCGACGATGCAGGACATGGGTCCTCAAGCTGCAGCCAGCGTGACTGTGAGTGGAGGCAGGGGCAGCCCAGCCTGCGTGCAAACACTCACGGAGTGGCAGATGCCTGGCCTGTGAGAGCACCCACCGAGCGGTGGCAGTCCTGCCCGCATGAACTTGGAGTGGCCCGACCGGCACAACTGTGAGCAGATGGGGCAGGAACAGAAAAAACAGCCCCCTGTCACCCCCGCCCCCGCCGTGGCAGGTGGAGTCTGTGGCCAGAAGCATTAGAAGCCACAGCAGAAGCGGTGACCCAACCCCGCTTCACCAGCCGGGGGGGCCGCATATGAGTCCCTGGGTCCCTGGGCTCCCACCAGTGACGGCACACCTGTGAACCCAGCACCCCTGGCAGACAGTGCAACCGGCACCCCAAGACAACCTGGGAACAGCAGTGCAGGTGGTGCACGGACAGCAGTGTGTGAGCCCACGGAGAGCCAGTGGAGGAACACAAGACCCGGGCAATCAGAACCAAAGTAACTGAAGCCTGACCCAAATAAGAGAAGGCCGTGACTACCACAAATGTGCCCCAGCAGAGGATCCATTCATCAAACAGCATGAAGATCGACAGTACAGTAACACAGCAGAACAGAAGGAAAATGACAACTCTCCAGAAACCAAACCCGAAGTCACAGACGATGACAATCTGACAGAGAACTCAAGACAGCTGCCCTAGGGGGCGGCCCCGTGGCTTAGCGGTGAAGTGCATGCGCTCCGCTACCGGCGGCCCGGGTTCGGGTCCGGGCGCGTACCGACGCATCGCCTGTCCAGCCATGCTGAGGCGGCGTCCCACATACAGCAACTAGAAGGGTGGTGCAACTATGACACACAACTGCGTCCTGGGGATTTGGGGAGAAAAGGGGGGGGGAAAAAGGAGGAGGATTGGCCAACAGATGTCAGCTCAGGGGCCGGTCTTCCTCAGAACAAAAAAAAAGAGGAGGATTGGCATGAATGTCAGCTCAGTGCCGATCTTCCTCACACACACACACACACACACACACACACACACACACACAGAGAAAACAACTGTCATAGAGAAACTCAACGAGTTACATAAAAACTCAGACAGAAGGACAGTTCGAGGAGCTCAAGAATAAAATTAACGAACAGAAGGAATACTTCAACAAAGAGATTGGAGCTCTAATAGAAAAACCAAACAGAAACTCTAGATATGAAGGACACAAATAGTGAGATTAAAAAATAAGGTTAAAGGCATTAAAAAAAAAAAAAAAAAAAGAGCAGACCCTATGGAGGAGAGAATTAGTGAGGTCTAAGATAGAAGCCTAGAAATGCTCCAGGTAGAGGAGGAGAGAGAACTAAGATTTTTAAAAAACCACGAAATTCTTTGAGAAATATCCAGCTCGATTAGGAAAAGTAACATAAGGCTTATAATCTCCCAGAGGGAGGAGAAGACAGGGAGAAAGGAGCAGAGAGCTTCTTCAAAGAAATGATTGCTGAGAACTTCCCAAACCTGGGGAAGGAACTGGACCTGCAAGTGCTGTGCGAGTCTAAGATGGGGCACATCCAGGGAGAGAATTGTGCCAGGGAAAGGGAGGCAGCAGTAAGTCATTGAGGATAAGGTCTTTAGAGGAGAGCGACTCTTCTCAAGTGGATGAGGTAGAAGGAGACCGGCTGGATTTGTGTGTGTGTGTGTGTGTGTGTGTGTGTGTGTGTGTGTGTGCGTGTGTGTGTGCGTGTGAGGAAGATCAGCCCTGAGCTAACATCCACGCTAATCCTCCTCTCTTTGCTGAGGAAGACCGGCTCTGAGCTAACATCTATATTGCCAATCCTCCTCTTCTTTTTCCCCAGAGCCCCAGTAGATGGCTGTATGTCACAGTTGCACATCCCTCCAGTTGCTCTATGTGGGTGTGGGAGATCAAGATTTGGCCACCCTGAAATATATCTCTTTACCTTTTTTTTTTTTTTACTTTGAGAATTTTCAAAGGGCCCTGGAACTTCTCAAAGACATTTGCTCTCTTCCTATAAGGAGGAAGATACTAAACTTATTAGGCTTATTCAGTATGTTAAATTACATGGAAAGCATTGTCAGACAAGTGACGATAAGCCTGCTCAGGTGCTATTATGTGGGTAAATGTTATTCATATAGGTGTTTTAAAATTGTATAACGTTACTGAAATGCTGATCTGTCCTGATTATCAGTCATAATTCTGGTTATTATTATTTTAAAGTGTTGTATGTCACAAAATTAACCAAATTTCTTTGTCAATTGCCATTTTGAGGTCTTGTTGTTTACAGACTTATTTCTTTGCTCTAATGCTTTTGCAAAATATGTTTCAACTTCAGAAAAATTCATGGAAAAGACTCTGATATTTACACTGGAATACAGGTTTCTGACAAACTTTCTGATCACGAAAATGAACGTGGTAAGAAATTACAGAAATCTGATGGAGAAACCGACTTCATGAAGCTGCTAACAAAAAGGTTGGGATCAAGAATGGATTACACAGGACTGAATCAACTGATAAGGATAATTATAATTTCTATGATTTTTCATTTGAAGTGTTGCTGAATTTTCAATGTTTTGTTTTTTCAGATTTAAGGAAAACTTTTTCTCTTTTCTCCTGAGCTAGCTATGATTTATAGCAATTTGGTAAATGATATTTTTGTCAGTAAAATTGAAATATTTATCTTTTTCTCTCTATCTGATCCCTCAAATTTGGAAACTCTTAGTGAGTGAGTATTGTTGTTTTCATGGCAATATAGTTACTTGCATAAGTTCAATAGGAATCTGTTCTCCTTATCACAGGACACAATTGGAAACACTGGTTATGTTACCAAGGTTGTAACTGGAACATCATATTTGCGATATCACCCTGCAGCTTCTGAGGAATGAAGATTTGACTTTATGGAATAAAGCCACATGGAAATATTGGCCTGGTACCTTATGTTCCAAGCAGCACTTACCAGGATAAGTCAAGAATGTCACTTATCTGTCAGGTACAAGGAACCTCGAAATATTTGGGGGGAACCTCAGAAGAGAGGAATTCACCCAAATCTATGGGTATTGCAGACAAAGTCTGATGACAAAATCCTTGGCTTTGCTTTCCTGGCCTCGAGAGACCTTTAAAGTTCAATGTGAGATTCCTTATCAAAAGTTCCAGCAAAGCAGATTTAAAAGAGCCTATGTGATCAACTGCTATTCTTGCTGTACTTATGTAAATAATTGGGCCAACTCTATTGGAACTAGACTTATTTTGCAAACTAGTTTTAATTTTGCTATCTTAATAAAAATGAGGGTGATTTTAGAGAGAAAAATTATATTTCGGTAAAAACTATTTCAGTATAAATTTGCGGATATTAGATCCTAGTTTTGTTGTCTTTTGAGGTTTTTGTCTTATATCTGTTGACTGGACTGGATCCTGATTTCTTCTAGTCTCCTGAAACATCTGGCGACAGATGTCCAAACTAACGTTTTTGATTTTTTTCCATCATTTTCATTGGAAATCGCTGAAAACTAAACCTGCCCTTTTTCCTGAAGACTTACAAACTGAAGCCGATGGACTGGACTTGACATAAACTTAAGAGATGACCTGACGACACCATCAGAGACATTTTAAACTGCAAAAGATACTTGGACGCTGACATCTAAAATGCTTCTTCACTGGCTGTCCTCTGAACTCAAAAACACGTTTCCAATCGGCTCCAACCATTAACCTTGTTTCTCTTTTGTTTCCATAGAAATGCTTCTATTAAATACTTGATTGCTTGCTTCCACAATATAGGCGTCACCTTGAGAGCCCACCTGCATCACCACCTTCTGAAATGAACTTAATTGAACCGACCTATTATCAGGACTAAGAAACGTGTTCAGTGAGATGAAACAATCTACCAACTCAGCTTCTGGACTATGAAACTTCTGTAAGTTTCAAAAGGACTGTGAAACTTTTAGTTTCAGAGGCGGGACTGTGGGAGATCAAGATTTGGCCACCCTGAAATATATCTCTTTACCTTGATTGTTTTCTCTGAGGGACATTTGACCTCCCCCACTAACTGCCTAAAGAATTCGACATGGTGGCTCCTTCCTGGAACAGATCTTCTATCATGATGGCTGTAATGATCATGTAAAATAGATGTTACAATGGGAGGGGCACCAAGCCCCTTTTATCCCAAAACTCTAACTCTCCCTGACCACATTCTCTACAGCTGACCCCGAAAAGAATGGTCCTCCTGCCCTCTGAAGTCCCAGGCCACTACCCACCCCCAACACGCTCCTCGCCTTTAGCTGCAATACTTAGGCAAGCAGCTTAGACAGAGGGACGAGTTGCTCATTTCTGAGTTTCTCCCATGTATACATGTTCTTAAACTTGGTATTATTTTCTCCTGCTAACCTGTCTCGTCGATTATTTGGCCAGCCATAAGAACCTTAAGGGAAAGGGCAGAGGGAGATTCTCCCTCTTCCCCCGACATGGGACACGGCCTCAGCGTGGCCGGAGAAGCGGTGCGTCGGCGCGCGCCCGGGATCCGAACCGGGGCCGCCAGCAGCGGAGCGCGCGCACATAACCGCTAAGCCACGGGGCCGGCCCTGACCAGCTGGAGTTTTGTTTCGTGTGTGTTAGCTATTGAGGCGGGGGAGCGGCAAGGAGGGAGAGGGGTGGTGGGGGTGGGGGTGGGGGTGGTGTGTCTGCTCTGGGTGAGGCGAGAAAACTCCCCAAGTGGAGATTTTTGTAGAAGGGTCCGGTCCGGCAGGACGGGAGGGTGCGCGTGGGTCCATTTAGCGAGCAATCAGAAGAATCTGTAGTCGCTGAGACTCAGGCCTCTTGGGAAAGAAGCAGAGAGAGGAGTTGAGCTTTGTTCCTCAGAGCAACTGGCGCCTCACGGGTAACCACAGAAGGTTCCCAGAACAAATGAAGTTGCGGGAGCCAGCGTGCCCTGTGTGCTGCTCTCAGCCCGAAGGCGGGCAGGCGGGCAGCTGCTCCCGTCCTGCACTCTCCCACGGTCCGGGTCCCGCCCCCAGCCCCACTCGCACCCACAGGGGAGGGCGGCCCCGGAACAAGTCTCCTCTCATCCACCATCATCTCGCCACCCTGACGGCTTTGCCCGAGATACCAACTCGGCTGTACCCACGCCCATGCGGGATTTTCCTTCGGACGAGGGGCCCGGGTTCACCACGGAGGATGAAACCCCTAGCCTTCCGTTGCCAAGTGGGTGGGACTCGCCAGCCAGGGAGGGGGGGAAGGGAGGTCAGGCCCATTCACTCCAATGGGCCTCACGGAATGGTTTCATTGAAATGCAGAAAGCTCTGCGGTCAAGTCGGAGCCTTTCACTTCGCCTCGGGCGTCTCTCCACTGAATGGCTCTCTTCAACTCCCCCACCCTTAGGCTGCAGCTTCCAAACTGCAGGGAGAGAGGGAGGGAGCATGGATGTCTGAGAAGCGCGACTCCTCTGGGACAGAAAGAGCACCCCCCCCCGCCCCCGCTTTCCCTAACCCGCTAAACCACTTGAGAATCAGGGCTGTGGGGACTGACGTCCCGGTTTACGTCTTCCTCACTGCGTGGCGCGTGGCACGGGGCGGGGGCGGGATGGGGAGCCGAATCAAAGGGGGACACCAAACAGATAATCTCGGTGTGTCGGAGTTCACGGGACAAACGCGGGCTTGGAGTCCCGAGGGCCGGGAGAGGCCTGGCAGGGGATGGTTTGACTCATCCACCCTGGGTTACGGGCCCAGCAAGCAAACTCCTAACTGGCGACGCTCTGCTCTAGGTGCAGGTTTTGATCATTCGTCTTCAAGTCCGCTGGATCGGTCTGTCCTCCCTCTCCCACCTGCTTCCCGCGGGAAGTCCTCAGTCTCGTGCCGCATACCCACTGGCGATTTCACGCATCGCCTCCTCACCCTTAAGAAGAGGAAGGATGATGGACAAACATGAAGGAACCCCCACCGACAGCACCTCCGAGTGAACGGGGGGGGGGGGGGGGGAGGGGCTCTCTCTCAGTGGGCGAACGGTGACTCCAAGTCGTGATCCCGAGATTTGACTTTAAAAATCAAATAACCCTGGAACAGTGAACTCGACGAGGAGGATGTGAACGTACCTCGTGCCACTGCCGTACGATTATGAAGGGTGAAAAGGCTAGGTTGTAAGTGCTGTCCATCTTGAAGCCCCATTTTAAAGAACAGAACAATAAACACCCTCTCTCCTTGACCCGGAGCAGGGGATTGCCTGCGTCTGTCAGAGAGGGTCACGTCACCTGCACCGTGACCCACCAGGGTTCAGCCATTTGAAATCGGTCCTTCCTCTCGAGGTGACTAAAACTCGCCAATGACAGCAGGTTGTAGGCGCTGTCATTCCCGTCAAGGAAAGGCAGGGAGAATTTCAGCGTTTCAAAGCATACCCTGTCCCCCTTTCACAGCAAGTACCAGCTGAATTATGTGTAATTTCTGAATCGGCTTTCTCCCGGAGTCACTTCACTTCTCTCTCTTGGTGGTGGTGGTGGGGGGGGGAGGGCAGGGCGCGCCGTGGGGGGGAGGCGGGGCGGCACTTGGAACCAGCGCAGAGCAGCTAAGGCTGTTGCCAAATCTTTCTGTCGGTGCCCACGCATGCAGACTGTGTGTGACCCGAAGGATGTACAGCATCCCACTGAGGGGTGAGGGTGGGGGAGTTTCCGGTGTGTAAGCCTGCGTTCAGCAGGCATAGGGGAGGAGAAACGATGTTCCCGCCGCTATCCCCCTTCTGAGTCCTTGGCTGAGCCCACCCCGGCCCGGTAACAAAAAGACAGATCCAGAAGAGAACGACAGAGAGATTAGGAACGCGTGCAAGGGCACGTCACTCGGGGAGAAGCCTAAAGCGGAAGTCACTCGAAGTGGCGGCTCTGACTGAATTCCAGCTCCTAGAGCACGTCACACCACGGACAATCCAGTTGTAGCGAAATGACAGGAGAAAGGAAAGCGGCTCTAGGCTTCCGAGGCCAGCCACCTGTGGGAAGGTCAATCAAGAGATGGGAGGAGTCAAGGTTTTGTTTGAAACAGAGTCCTCCGGGCTAGCGTCTGGGCTGACAAGCGTCCTCCTGGTTCAGGGAGGGCACCTTTCCCGTGGGAGCTTCATCTCCCGATTTCAGGTCAGGACGACAAGGGAGAGGTCCCGTGCCCTTCTCGCGCCCGCTGTTTCTCAAGGCCAGGGCCTCGAATTCCAAAGAACCCATGTGCCAGAGCGGGTCGATGTGGGGGCAACCTATTCCGGCTCCCTGACTTCACAGGGAAGACTGCTCTCTCCTCATTCTAGGGAAAGCTCCCAAACCACCGTCACCCAGTACGGTCCACCTACACCAACCGTCCCTCCCTCCTTTCGAAATAATTTCTGCAGTGGCAGAAGGACGGACATGCCACACACGCCCCCCAGTCCACCTTCACCTCCACCCCCACCGTCTGCTTCCTTGAGGGCCGAAAGCGCTGCGTCCGAGAACGAGAACGGAACGGGACTCGGAAACATTCTAAAGGGATGACTCGGGCCTGCCTGTTGAAAAAAGCACCCTGCCGTTAATCTGATTGGTCTTTCCCCGGGGTGAGTGTGTGTGTGGGGGGAGGGGGCGTTGTTAATTTTGAGGTGATGCGAATGTCCTGGAAATAAATACATATTGGTGACGGCTGTGCCACTGTGTGAATAGACTCCCAAGGCCCACCGGCTGGTGCACTTTTTAAAGGCTTGATTTTACAGGACGTGACCTCAATTTTCAGAGTGATGAAAATTAGGTAGGTGGGTCGGTCTGCAGGTAGTCGGCTGGTCGGTGGGTCTCCCTACCTTTATCACATACACACATAAAGGGAAGAGACAGACAGACGGAGACGGAGACAGCTAGTTCGTTATCGACACTGGGCACAGACATTCATCTGAGTGCTCTTACCCGTTCCCCAAGCTAATAACGTCTGTGTAGATCAAGATCACCCACATAGGAGAACCAGAACCACTTCCCAACAAGCAAGAGGGTCGGTGGGCCTCCACCTCCACCTGCACCTCCACCTCCACCACTGGCATTTGGCAGAGGAGTGGGAAAGCCGGATGGTGGCAAAAAAAGGAAGGCCCATCCCGACGAGAGGTGTTTGGCGTGTGGAAAAGCTGGAGGCGGGCTGACTAGAAGAAGGGTGTCCTATGTAACGGGGGGAGCAGATTTGCTTTCCTCTTTGCTCCCAAGTTGGGTGGGAGGGAGAGGTCCTAAGTCAGGGGCCCAAATGAGGACAGCCGTCAGTTGAGTGGTGACCCTGAATCTCTGAGCGTTTTGGGCCCATCGCCGCGGAGGTGTGCTTTGGGCTTTGCAGCCCGAAAGCCCTCCTCCTGTGAGTTTTCCGCCGGACGCCTTTTGTGGAAAGAGAAACTCGATTGTGCTGCCTGCCTGCCTCCGTCCCTGCCAGCCTCCCTTCTTTCCTCCTGCTCCGTTCCCTCCCCCCTCCTCGCTCTAGCTCTCTGAATACAAAGTAAGGACAGTAATTGTTTTTTTCTGTTTTGACATTTTTTACTTACTTACTTACTTACCTTTTTAATTATTTATTTATTTATTTATTTGTTTGTTTGTTTGTTTGTTTATTTATTTATTTATTTATTTCCCCCAAAGCCCCAGTAGATAGCTGTACGTCCTAGTTGCACATCCTTCTAGTTGCTGTACGTGGGACGCGGCCTCAGCGTGGCCGGAGAAGCGGTGCGTCGGTGCGCGCCGGCGATCCGAAACCTGGCCGCCAGCATCGTAGCGCGCGCACTTCACCGCTGAGCCACGGGGCCCGCGCAAGGAAAGGACAGCCATTGTGATAGCTCCATTTAGAGACATACGCCGACGCTACCAAGTGTCCGCGCCCTGCATTTTTCTGTATGTTACCAATTTCTCTCTCCAGGCCTTGTCTAGTGGCATGCGGCAATCTTCGTCAATGATAAAAATTATTGTCGGAACCACCATGACAACCCTGCACCTCCGACTGCCCGCCGGAGTGCTTCCCACACCTCACTCCCAGCGCTCACCCCCACCCCGCCGGCCATCCTCTCTCCTGTCTTCCCCCTTGCCGGCCCCGACCGGCCCAAGCCGGCTATCTGGTCGACCTCTTGGAGCGCTATATAAGCGGCCGCCAGGCAGGTGGCGCCCGACAAGCAGCCTCATCGTCAGCGGGACGGCTCAGGATCGCGGAGCAGGGAGGCTGCAGCGCCGGCCGGCCAGGTGCTTGGCCGGGTCCCGATCCCCCTCGGGTCTCGTTTCTCGGCCCGAGGCGAGCAGAGGGGTAGAGGCCAGCCCGGTCCCGGAAAGGGGCCTTGGCAACTTTCTTCCGAACGTCCCTGGGACAGGGGCGTCTGGCGGC
>NW_026691510.1:60000-82500 GCF_020826845.1 Diceros bicornis minor
CCCGAGGGAACACACGCCCGGGGCGCGGCACCCCGGACCGTGCCCGCACACCACCACCGGCTGCGGCTCGTCACGGGAGCGGGCGGAGAGCTAGCCGCTCCCCGCGGGAGAGCGGGCGGCGCCCGGACGGGGCTCTTGCCCCACACCCCGGGCACGCGGCGGGCGGGCCGCGCGCACGCCCACGCGCACGCGCGGCCCCGCGCCGGACGCCGGACGCCGGCCGGGCCGGGCGGGACCCTCCCCCGACTCGGTGAGGGGAGGCGCCGGCCACGGTAGGCAAAGGGCGGCTCTGCCCACACGCAAACGGTGGTCACACCACCGGCTACCACGCGCGGAGAAGGAGGGGCGGCAGCTGGGGGATCCGGGAACCCCAAAGGCACCCTCTCGGATCGCTAGAGAAGGCTTTCTCGCCGAGGGCGCGTCGCACCCACCCATCGTCCCCCGTCGGGACCGCGAGGGCACTCCTGGGTGCCGGGGCTATGCGGGGGTCTGCGGTATGGGTAAGCACGGGGCAAATCCGAGCGTTCGCGGTCAGGGCCACGAGCCCGCGCTTCCACGGGCTCCTCCTCTCGTCTGACATCACGGGGCTCATCGAAGCTTTACGGGGCACCCGCGACGCCTGGAACTCAGAGCTTCCGTCAGGTGAAACCGACAAAGAAGCAGAGAGCCCAAAGGAGGTGCCAGCTAACCGGCACCCCTCGAAAGACAGCCAGCGCCATGCCGCTGGCTCGGCCCGCCGAGATCGCTCAACGCACCCGCGTGCCAGCCCCAGCGACGGAGGACACACGGCGTGCACCCAGCCAGTCAGTCTCCACGCCGCAGGCCGGTGGGACGACGAGGCACCCGCCCCCGCGAGGGGAAACGGGCATGCCTCCCCTACCGACTGGACCCCCGTCTCGCCTCAGACACACCATCGTAGCGGTGACCCGAAGGGGTCGCTGGAAGCGGGAAACGACACCACCGCTCGGCCTCAGGCACCTGACGGACGACCTGGAGCGCTCCAGGGGCACCACCAAGGACCGGGCGACACACACCCACACACCCGGGGGAGCGTGTGGTGCGGCGGCGGCACGGCCCACCCCACCTCGGGGAGGCCCACTCGCCAGACGCGGCCGAGAGGCCACACGGAGTGTGCACTGCGTCACAAAGACCTCGGCCCCACCGACGCCACAAGGCAGAGGGCGGGAGAGCGAGGTCGGGCCGGGTTCCGCACCCCTGCCTTCCACACACCACCGACGGGTGGGGAGGAGAGGCGAGGGGCCCGTGGGCAGAGCGAGAAGAGCGGGCCCGTTTGACACAAACGCCCGTCCCTCGCCTGGCACGGCTTAGGCCCGGCCCAGGAGAGCGCGACATCACCACATCGATCACCACGGCGCGACACGCCTCACGGAGACAACGACAAGAACAGCGGCAGTCACCGAGGGAGAGACTGCCTCAGCCTCACCGCTTCCCCCCCACCCCCGAGTCGTGCAGCAGCGGGCCACGACCCCAGGAGGTGAACGCCTGACACGCGGTGGCGCGGGAGCCCGAGGCGTGGGGTAGTCGCGACCGCACCGGGGTTGCCTGCGGCGGGGAGCGCACCGGGTAGAGGACCCGCGCCACCTCCCCCGCCGCCCTCGGGTGCTGGAGACCGGAGGCGGCACCGCGGATCGGGACACCTGGGACGCACAGGAGCCGGCGCGCAGGCCCAGCCCAGGCGGGCGGGCTCAAGTGGCAGGGGCAGAACCGGGCCTCCACCCCACGGTCACAGCCCGGAGCCCCGCCACGCGCGTCCAGAGGCCCAACGACTCCCAGGCGACAAACGTCCGGAGACAGCGTGTCAGCACCTATCTGGCAGCGAAAAACGACCATTTCGGGCGAAAGAATGGCCGCACCAGGCGACGGGGCCCACCCACGGATCACGGCGGCACCCCTTGGATCACGGGCCCGGTCACCAGGCCCCCGGCACCACCCCATCGCCACCAGCCCCGGAGCCCCCGCGACCATCTGGTCGACCCCGGAAGTGCGGCGGCAGAGGGGGCGCGGGGGCACGCGGGACCCGCGCCCGGCCGGGTACACCCTCGCCGTCTCGCCCTCGAGGGCAGGCGGCCGGTCCATCCTCCTCTCCGGGGCAGGACTTGGGGAAAAAAAAAGATTCCTCAGAGGCGCCCCAGGCGACCGGGCCCCACACGGGCAGGCCGGCGTCCGTCCACGTGCCCCCCTACCCCACCCGGGGCTCCACCTGCCTCTCGAGCCGGTCCCCACCTCCGGACCCAGAGGCTTTCGGAAAACTTGGCGATAGAAATCCAGCGCGACGACCCGGACCCACGCGGTCACGTGTCCGGGACGGGGACGCCCTCTCCCCGGCCCACCCTCGAGGGCGGGGGCCGGTCCGCGCTCTCCTCCGGAGTGGGACTTGAAAAACATCCCTCGGAGTCGCCTCCGACGACCGGGCCGCCACCACGGACGGCCCGGGCCGGTCGGTCCCCACCGCCAGAGCGGGACTCGGAAAACGCGGTGAGAAAAGTCGAGTCCGACGACCCGGAGCCACCCGTGCCCGCGGCCGAGCCGCCGCCGTCTCGCCCTCCACGGGCCTCCCCGCAAGGCCCGGGCCGGTCCCCGACCTCCGGAGCGGCGCGCGAGCAAGAAACCGGTGACACGGAGGGCCCGACGACCCGGGCCGCACGGGGGACGCCAGCCGGGCTCGGGAAGCCCCCCCACCTCGCCGGCCCCGGTCGGTCCCCGAGGGTCGCAGTGGCACCGGCGTCTGCTGGTCGACCCGTCCGGGCGGCCCCGCACACCCGCCGGCCTCGAGGAGCGCGGCGACAGCCACCTCCCCACACTCTCCTGCACGTCCAATCTCCGCCCGGCGGACGACGCGCCCGCGCCCCGGCACGACCGGGACCGATCCCGCCACTGCCACCGGCCTCCCGGAACTCCGCCTCGGTCACCGCGGCCAAGTCACCTCCCTTGCCGAGGTCGCCGGAGCTCCGGAGGACAGAAACGATATAAAAGCGGCCGCCAGGTGGCACCGGACAACCGGCGCGAACGTCAGCGGGACGGATCCGGATCCCTGGCCGGCCGGGGCGCGCAGCCGGGCCGCCTGGCGGCCCGACCCCGTCCCGACCCACCCCGGGTCCCATCTCCCGGCCCGGCGCGGCCAGGGGGCATCCGCCTCGGGGCTCCCAGCCGGCACGGCGCGACCCCGGCCGCCGGAGAGGGACTCGGAAAACGTGTGTGTTTCGGGCGCTCGCCCGTGAGGGGACGGGGAACATTCCCTCAGAGACGCCAGCAGGGGCGCCGGGACTGCCGGCACCGGCTGGCTTCCCGGGGTGGCCCCGAGCGCTTCCCGGGCGCTTCCCGGGCTCCCGGGAGGACTCAGGGAAACGCGGCGGGCGGGGCACCGCCAAAACGAAACCGGGCGAGTCGTCAGAGGACGACGACGACAGGGGAACGACGGAGCAACTGTCCGCATCCCGTCACTTCCAACCCGCGACGGCTTCCCAAGGCAGGCAGGCAAAGCCCAGAGGCCGCCGGGGAAACGACGGCGACGCCTGACCGCACGGAGGTTGAAGAGACACGAACGTGTCTCCCTCCGCGCGGGCCGCGACACAGTCCCGAGACAGCGCGCGGGGCTGGGGAGCGTGGGTGCAAATGCACCAGTGGCGACCAGAACATCGATGTCAGCGGTCCTTACCGTCGTGACAAGCGAGCAGACCCACAGAAAGTGGTGGGGGGTGGGGGAAGAGACTTCACAGCCATCCGCTCAACAGATCAGGTTCCAGTACGTCCGTACAAGGCCACGCTGCGAGTGTGTGTGTGTGCGTCTGCACGTGCGTGTGTTTGAGATGAGATACCTGTTGAACTGTTCCCTGAAACTAGAAAACGAAGAAAGGTGTAGATCTTTTGCCGGTTAAAAATAATAACATTAATTGTTTCACGAAGAAAGTTGTAGATCTTTTGCCGGTTAAAAATAATAACATTAATTGTTTCACGAAGAAAGTTGTAGATCTTTTGCCGGTTAAAAATAATAACATTAATTGTTTCACAGAACCGGCCAAACCTGCCAAAACTGAATTTTGGCCATCATGCAAAAGCAACCCACGGGAGTAAAAAGATGGCCTCTCCATCAAATGGGAGTAGGGCGACTGAACATCCACAGGCAAGCAAGCAAACACACAAAAGACCCTTGACCGGGCGGGCCTCGTGGCTTAGCGGTTAAGTGTGCGCGCTCCGCTACTGGCGGCCCGGGTTCGGATCCCGGGCGCGCACCGACGCACCGCTTCTCCGGCCATGCTGGGGCCGCATCCCACGTACGGCAACTAGAAGGACGTGCAGCTATGACATACAACTATCCACTGGGGCTTTGGGGGAAAAATAAATAAAGTTATTTTTAAAAAAAACTTTACTTTTTATACCGTCTTTACTGAAAACACCCTTCTTCCTTTTCCTTGAATATGAAGGTGTTTCCCTTATTAATTTTTAGTAGCTTTAGTCACATATACATATTTTTGTGTGTGTGTGAGGAAGATCAGCCCTGAGCTAACATCCATGCCAATCCTCCTCTTTTTGCTGAGGAAGACTGGCCCTGAGCTAACATCCGTGCCCATCTTCCTCCACTTTATGTGGGATGCCGCCACAGCATGGCCTGACAAGCCGTGCGTCGGTGTGCGCCCGGGATCTGAACCCGGGCCGCCAGCAGCGGAGCGGGAGCACTTAACCGCTACGCCACAGGGCCGGCCCCCTAATCACATACATTAATTAGAATTTTTAGGGGACCGCCCAGTGACGTAGCAGTTAAGTTCGCATGCTCCACCTCAGTGGCCCAGGGTTCACTGGTTCGGATCCCGGGCTCAGACACACACACCACTCTTAAAGCCGTGCTGAGGTGGCATCCCACATAGAGTCACTAGAAGAATGGACAAGTATGACATACAACTATCTACTGGGGCTTTGGGGAGAAAAGAAAGGAAAATAGGAGGAAGATTGTTAATAGATGTTAGCTCAGGGCCTCAATATGTGTCACAAACATGTGGAAACTAAACAACGGGCTACTGAACAACTGTTGGATCAATGAGGAAATCACAGGAGAAATCAGAAAACGTTGGGCCAGCCATGACGGCCTAGGGGTTACAGTTTGGTGCACTCCACTTCGGCAACCCAGGTTCGGTTCCCAGGCGTGGAACCACGCCACTCCTTGGTCAGTAGTCATGCCGTGGTGGTGGCTCTCGTAGAAGAACTAGAAGGACTTACAACTAGAATAGACAACTATGTATCAGGGCTTTGGGGAGGAAGTAAATAAAAAGAGGAAGATGAGCAACAGATGTTAGCTCAGGGCAAATGTTTCCCAGGCCCCCCCCCAAAAAAAATAGTAATCCCTCACTAGAGTTAAAAAAATATACCTAGAGACAAATCAAAATGAAAACACAACATACCAAAACTTATGGGCTGCAGCAAAAGCAGCGCTAAGAGGGAAATGAATAGAAAAACAGGCCTACCTCAACAAACAAGAAAAATCTCAAATAAACAAGCTTGCCCTATACCTAAAGGAACTAGAAAAAGACCAAACAAAGCCCAAAGTCAGTAGAAGGAAGGAAATAATAAAAATCACAGCAGACATTAATGAAATAGAGACTAAAAAAATACATACATAAAATAGAAAGGAAACTAAGATCCAGTTCTTTGAGAAGATAAACAAAATGGGCAAACCCTCAGCCAGAATCACTGAGAAAAAAAGAGAGAAGACTGAAATAGATAAAATCAGAAAGGAAAGAAGAGAAGTTACAACAGACACCACAGGAATGCAAAGGATTATAAGAGACTGTTATGAAAAGCTATACGCCCACAGACAGGATGATAACCTAGAAGAAATGGATAAGTTCTTAGAATCCTGCGACCTCCCAAAACTGAATCAAGAAGAAAGAGAGAGGGCCCGCCCGGTGACGTAGCGGTTAAGTTCACCCATTCCGCTGTGGTGGCCCAGGTTCCCTGGTTCGGATCCTGGGTGTGGACCTACTCACCGCTCATGAAGCCATGCTGAGGTGGCGTCCCACATAGAAGAGCTACAACTCTACAACTATGATACAGAGCTATGTAGTGGGGCTTTGGGGAGAAAAAAGAGGAAGATTGGCAACAGATGTTATCGCAGGGCCAATCTTCCTCCAGAAGAAGGAGGAGGAGGAGGAGGAGGAGGAGGAGGAGGAGGAGAAGACGAAGAAGAAGAAGAAGAAGAAGAAGAAGAAGAAGAAGAAGAAGAAGAAGAAGAAGAAGAAGAAGAAGAAGAAGAAGAAGAAGAAGAAGAGAGAATCTGAATAGACCAATCACAAGTAAAGAGATTGAAACGGTAATCAAAAACCTCTCAGAAAAGAAAAGTCCAGAGCAAGACAGCTCCCCTGGTGAGTTCTACCAAACATCCAAATAAGACTCAATATCTGCCCTTCTCAAATTCTTCCAAAAAATTAAAGAGGAGGGGAAGCTTCCTAACTCATTCTACGAGGCCAATATTACTCTGACATCCGAACCGGACAAGGACAGCATAGAACAAGAAAAATACAGGCCAATATCACTGATGAACATCGATGCAAAAATCCTCAGGGAAATATTAACGACTCGAATACAACACATCCCAAGGATCATCCACCACGACCCAGCGGGATTTATTCCAGGCATGTGGGGATGGTTCCACGTCCACAAATCAATCAAGGTGAACACACCACGTTAACAAAATGAGGAATAAAAACCACGTGACCATCTCAATAGAGGCAGAGGAAGCATTGGACAAGATCCAACATCCATTTATGATAGAAACTCTCGAGAAAATGGGCATGGAAGGAAAGTACCTCAACAGAATGAAGGCCACACATGGCAAACCCACAGCCCAACCTCATACTCAACGGAGAAAAACTGAAAGCCATTCCTCTGAGAACGTGAACAAGACAAGGATGCCAGCTCTCACCACTCTTATTCGGCATACTCCTGGAAGTCTGAGCCAGATCGATGAGGCAAGAAAAGGAAATAAAAGGGATCCAAGTCGGACAGGCAGAAGTGAAACTCTCACTATTGGCGGGTGACACGATTCTCTATATAGAAAACCCTCAGGAATCCACCGAAAACCTCCTGGAAATAATCAACAAATACAGTCGAGTTGCAAGATACAAATCAACAGACAGAAATCAGTTACATTTCGACACACTAACGACAAACTAGTGGAAAGTGAAGTTGAGAATACACTCCCATTTACAATCACCGCACAAAGAAGAAAATAGCAAGGAACAGACTTTACCGAGGAGGTGAAAGACCTATACGCTGAAAACTATAAGACGTTACTGAGAGAAATCGAAGAAGAAAGAGATGGAAAGATATTCCATGCTCGTGGATTGGAAGAGTAAACATCGTTAACGAGAGGTCCGTTTGTACAGAATTCTCTCATCCTCAACTTCCCGACCTTGCCAATAAGATAAGAACGTCACTCTCCTCCTGGGATAGAGAGGACATCTTCCTCGGGGTGTGTGTGTGGGGGGGAGGGTGGTTGGTTGGTTGGTTGACCGACCTCCTGCTTCCAGGAAGCAAAGAAGGAGGGTCAGTCAGCACTCCATTCTTGCACCTGCTCCCTGATGGGGGTAAGGTTTTGCTCGTTTGTTGTTGTCATCCTCTTTAAAAGCGTCTGTGTGTAGCTCAAAACAATACCCCAGCGTCCTTTCCGTCTCAGTGTTTGACCCGAGGTTTCAGCTTTTGACAGGAGGAGGGACACGTTTTTCTGGGGCACTCATTTTTATGACACGATGGTGTGGGTGAAGAAGGATAAGATGGGCGGGGGTGGGCCCGTGCCTTTTCTTTTCGCACGTGGTGGGGAGACGACTCGGCTCTTGCCAGACGGGATCTCATTTCCCCGTGAACCATCGGGCGGGCTATCAGGGGTAAAGAGGGAGAGCAAAGGTTTGAAGGACGTGGAGAAGATGTGTTCCAGATGCCAGGGTCTCCGGATTTCACCGGAGGCACACGAAAGTCACTGATTTCTGGACCACGTTTACGGCCGATGTCACGCGTAGGTCATTTTGAAACGAGGAGGCTACCGTCTGAGCCAATTTGGATATCGTCTCCAGCTCCCCCGAGCGGTGGAGCTGTGCGAGTCTAAGATGGGGCACATCCAGGGAGAGAATTGTGCCAGGGAAAGGGAGGCAGCAGTAAGTCATCGAGGATAAGGTCTTTAGAGGAGACTGACTCTTCTCAAGTGGATGAGGTAGCAGGAGATTTTTGTTTCATGGGTGTTAGCTATACGGGTTGGGAGGGAGCCGGGGGAGGGGCGGGGGCTTGTGGTGGTGGGGACACGGGTGGTGTTTATGTCCTGGTTAAGGTGAAAACACTCTTCAAGTGGAGATTTTTGTGCAAGGGTCCGGTCTGGCAGGACGGGAGGGTGCGGGTGGGTCCATTTAGCACGAAATCAGAAGAATCTGTAGCAGTAGTCCAGCCTCAGGCCTTTTGAGAAATAGGCAGAGAGGGGAGTTGAGCTTCATTCGTGACGGCAACCGGGACCTCAGGAGTAACAACTTCCATGTAAGAAGTAAAACTAGAACATGCTGTAGGAGGAAGAATTCTAAGAGAAAGAATTGGGGGTACAGGGCCAGCAAAGAGATTTTAAGACTTGACCTCAGAAGCGTGATCCATAAAAAGAAATGGAGACATTGGAAATCATCAAAATTAAACTCCTAGGTTCTGTGAAACACCCTCTTAAGAGGACGAAACGACCAAGGACAGAGTCTGGGGGCAGAAAATCTGTGCAAACCACACCTCTGATTGGAATTTGTAAAGAACCCTCAAAATGCAGTAGCAGTATCTTGGGAAAAAAAAAAATCCAAATACACAATAAACAGAAAGACAGAGCAGGCATCTCACATGGAGAGGAGGAGATAACCGATGAATTTACAAATCTGCACGTGAAAAGATGTGAGCCGTTTCCTGGAGATGCAAATGAGAATCGGAGTGAGATATCCTCGGGACACATTTGTCAGAATGCCTTCGGCAAAATACGAGAACAGTATCAAACTGCTAGCGAGGTCGCGGACGGACGGGCCGAGTCACTCACTCACGCCTCCCTGGTGGTGATGTAAAGTGGCATGGCCACTGCGGAAAACAGCGTGGGGGTTTCCAAGACTCACCAGCAACAACGACAAGAAAAAAACGACGACAGAAAATTGCAACCTCTAAGCCCTCGGAACGTCCTGCCTCCTAAGAGTGTCTTTGTTTAGCTGGGGCCTTGGGTGGTTGAGGGCCCCAGTGTGATTTCTGGCGCGGGGTCGGGGGGGGGGGGGGCGTGGGGGGGGGGGGGCTCGGGCCGTGCGGTCTCAGGTGGAGCTCCAGGAAGTCAGCTTCGTGGAGCCCTGTGAGTCCTTCTAGGGAGGCAGGCATCAAGCTCAAGGGTGCTCTGGAGGACACCACGCCCGAGCGGCCGGAGAACTTTCATGTTCATTCACGAAAAATCCTGGACACGAATGTTCTCAGCAGCTCTGTTCATCACAGCCCCGGATGGGAAACCACACAGATGTCTGATAAATAAATGGCAAGCAATAGGATATCCTGGAGTATATGAGGAAGCCATTTGGTGTAAAACGAATTCAGCCTGACCTTGTTTTTCCAAAAGGGCCAGATGTGGCCTTTGAGCATAGATTGTCTATCTGCTTTAGGCATTTACTAGGCCACAAAGACAAGAATAAATGCCCTTAAGCTAAAGTAACTTCCCCCACATCAGCATTTCCTGGAGGGTAAGCCTCTCTCTCTCTAGGCTAAGGATTGATTGCTGACCCGCTGTGACCACCCAGCTGGGGACCACAGACCTGCTCTCCGCAGTGTTCATCAATTGCTGTGTGAATCGCTGTGCCGGGTAGGCAGGCCCGGCAGGCAGGCCGGGCAATCTCGTGAGTGCTGTAAAAGGGACATTCCAATCCTGTGCGATAGACACTCTGACGGTATATAACCACGCGGTACACCCCACTTCTTTGGCGCCCTTCCTTCCTTGGGGAAGGAAGGCCCTGGGCTATGTGGTCCTCAAATTTGGCTCATAATAAACTCACCCCAATTCTGATTTATAGATTGGTTATGGATTACTTGCGTCAACCTGTCCTTCAACAGTCCCCTCCCTTGCCTATGTCGCCGGAGCTCCGGAGCACAGAAACTATATAAAAGCGGCCGCTAGATGGCACCGGACAATCAGCACAAACGTCCCCGGGAGGGAGGGAGGGAGGGATCCGGAGCGCGGGCCCGCGAGAGTGCACAGCCTCCGCCCACCGCCCCGATCGTGTCCTGGCCCACCTCGGATCATGACTCTCACCCTGGGGCGGCCGGGAGGGCGTCCCGCGAGGCCCCCGGGCGTCCACCTCGGAGGTCCCAGCCGGCACGGCACAACCCCGGGCGCAGAAGGAGGACTTGGAAAGCTGAGGGGGAGGGGCAGTTGCTGGGAAGGAGACAGACTCCCCACACCACTCCCGGGCCGGGCCTGGGCCGGGCCGGGCCGGCTGGCTGATGCAGACGTGGAAAATTCCCTCGGAGACACCAGCAGGGGGGCTGGGGCTGCCGGCACCTGCTTCCCGGAGTGGCCTGAGTGCTTCCCTGGCTCCCGGGAGGGCTTCGGAAAACGTGGCGGGCGGGGACTGTCAAACCGAAACCACGCAGGCCTCGTCAGAGGACGACAACAATGACAGAGGAAGAACGGAGGAATTGTTTGTACCCTGTCACTTCCAGGCCACAAGGTCTTTCTAAGGCGGACAGACAAATCCCAGAGGCCACTGAGGAAATGACTGATACACTTGACCACAGCAAAGTTTAAAAGACAAAATGTGTCTCTGCACGGGCCACAAAAAAAGGTCCAAAGACAACACACAGGGGTGGGGAGCATGGGTGCAAATGCATGAGTGAGTGGGGATAAGAATACTGATTTCAGCAGTCCTTACCATCACGACAAACAAGCAAACCCACAAAAATGGTAGGGGGTAGGAGGCAGAGACTTCACAGCCATCCACTCAAGAAATCAAGTTCCAGTACATCCGTACAAGGCCACGCTGAGAGTGCGTGCGTGTGTGTGTGTGTGTGTGTGTGTGTGTGTGTGTGTGTGTGTTTGAAATGAGGTAAATGTTGACGTTGAACCGTTCCATGAAAGTACAAAAAAATATTTGTAGATCTTCTGCCATTAAATTTTTTTTTTTTAACAGTGCACTTATTTCCCTCAAAAAAGAAAGGAAAAGAAGATTATGAAAGGCAAACAGAGGGGCCGGCCAGGTGTCGTAGCGGTGATGTTCACACACTCTGCTTCAGCGGCCCAGGGTTCACCCGTTTGGATCCTGGGCACAGACAGACCTACTCAGCGATCATCAAGCCACGCTGAGGCAGTGTCCCACATAGAGCAACTAAAAGGAGGTATAACTATGACATACATACAACTATCTACTGGGGCTCCGGGGAGAAAAAAAGAGAGGAAAAAAGGAGGAAGGTTGGTAATAGATGTTAGCTCAGGGCCTCAGTACGCGTCACAAACATGTGGAAACTAAACAACGGGCTACTGAACAGCTATTGGATCAATGGAGAAATCAAAAAAATATCGGGCCAGCTCTGATGGCCTAGGGGTTAAAGTTTGGTGCGCTCCACTTCGGCAGGCAGCTCAGGTTCCGTTCCCAGGCGTGGAACCACGCCGCTTCTCAGTCAGTAGTCACGCTGCGGTGGTGGGCTCACACAGAAGAACTAGAAGGACTTACAACTAGAATATATGTGGCAGGGCTTTGGGGAGAAAAAAAATAAAAAGAGGAAGATTGGCAACAGATGTCAGCTCAGGGCCTACCCCGCCCCCCCGCCAAAAAAAGAAAATTAAAGATTAAAAAAACATTTGAAAAGGCAAACAGAGAGAGTAAAACGGGTAAACAGCCAAAACCTTAGTCCTCTGCATACAGAGGCCTCTTCCTTTTTGAGCCTAGGAAAGTATTTTGACTAAACATAGAATTCCTGTCCTTGGTGTAGATTCACTCAAAGGTAAAGCAAAACCTGATACAATTTCCTTAACAAGAGCAGACTGGAAGTTAGAGAAGACTATGCTTTTAAGAAAGAGGAAACCAAATTCTAATTTTGCACCAGCTTACTTCTGATACTAAAACTCAGTTACCGAATCAAATCCATCTCCATCTTAACCAACTTGACCACACACAAAACTTTTTCCTCAGAGTTGTTTTTTCCCCACACACTTTTCACAGGCTTTTTAAAGAAACAAGAATGGCTATTTTTTATACCGTCTTCACTGAAAACATCCATCTTCCTTTCCATGAAGACAAAGACGTTTCCCTTATTAATTGTTAGTAGCTTCAGTCACATATATTAGTTAGAACTTTTAGAGGCCGGCCCAGTGGCGTAGCGGTTAAGTTTGCGTGCTCCGCCTCAGCTGCCGGGGGTCCACCGGTTCAGATCTTGGGCTCGGGCCTACGCACAGCTCATCAAGCCATGCTGAGGCGGCATCTCACATAGAGCAACTGGAAGGACGTACAACTATGACATACAACGATCTACTGCGGCTCTGGGGAGGAAAAAAATAAAAGGAAAAAAGGAGGAAGATGGGCAATAGATGTTAGCTCAGGGCCGATGTCCCAGATAATTTAATTAATTGATTGATCGATTGATTGATGGCTTCATTAAAGAATTTATAACGCCTAGAAACCTTAATTTTTAGTGAGAACTAAGAGGTAAGCAACTGTGAACTGTTTTGTCCGTTAGCATTTTGTGGCTTGGCAAATCCTATGAACACTTTATAATTTTTAGAAACATGTCATTTCATAGCATACTCTTCATAAAGCACAAGACATGTTTATTAATAGTCCCAAACATCTTTTAGTTTCTCTGTCCTCAGAAGCCAACAGTGGATAAACCTATATTTAGTCGTTAAGGTCTAATATTTTATCCTATTTGGAAACGATCTAGCTATTCAATTAATGTTTTTTTTTAAAGATTTTATTTATTTATTTTTCCCCCAACGCCCCAGTAGCTAGCTGTCTGTCATAGCTGCACATCCTCCTAGTTGCTGTATGTGGGACCCGGCCTCAGCGTGGCCGGAGAAGCGGTGCGTCGGTGCGATCCCGGGATCCGAACCCGGGCCGCCAGCAGCGGAGCGCGCGCACTTAACCGCTAAGCCGCGGGGCTGGCCCTTCAATTAATGTTTTATCCCTTAATTTCACGTAGCCAAACATCCAGGTTTCAAGCTACCAAAGAGATTTTGGAAGTTGTTTTAAGTACACATGCCAGGGCCGGCCCCGTGGCTTAGCGGTTAAGTGCGCGCGCTCCGCTGCTGGCGGCCCGGGTTCGGATCCCGGGCGCGCACCGACGCACCGCTTCTCCGGCCACGCTGAGGCCACGTCCCACATACAGCAACTAGAAGGATGTGCAGCTGTGACAGACAACTATCTACTGGGGCTTTGGGTGAAAAAAAAAGGAGGAGGATTGGCACTAGATGTTAGCTCAGAGCCGGTCTTCCTCAGTAAAAAAAAAAAAAAAAAAGAGGAAGACAAGCATGGATGTTAGCTCAGGGCTGATCTTCCTCACACACACACACACACACACACAAAATAAGTACACATGCCATAAAATGTAACTCCTGCTAAAAGTTTATCAGAGTGACGTCAGCATCATGGTGGCATGAGTTGTTCCCTTCGCCTCTCCCCTCTAAGGTACAACCAAACAGACGTCTACTGACCGACACAGGGATTCCCTACACAGCACAACAAGATGCTGAGAGATCCATGCGGCTGTAGGGGAGGAAGGCAAACCCTCTACCGTCTTTAGGTCCTTCTGGCTGGGCTACAAATTAAATCGACACGAGATGGAGTAACAGGAGAAAATCAAACAAAGCTTTAGAACGTGTATACACGGGAGAGACTCAGGAAAAGGGAACAACTCACCAACACGGCCGAGCTGCCAGTTTAAATATTATCTTCAGCTTTAGCTTTTTAGACAGAGGAGGACCTTGGGGGTAGTGGTTTGGGATTTCAAAGAGGAGGAAGGCAATTTACACGGCGTTGGAAACGTAAATGGGCCAACTACAGACAAGGTGAGCTGAGACACATGTTTTACATGACATTAAAGTTATGTGATGGCATTAGTCCATCCCTGGAATAGCCCCTTCTATTTTAAATTCTTTTAGGCAGTTGGGGGGAGGTCAGAGTTCCTTTCAGAGTCTTTTGTTCTTAAAAACAATCAAGCCAAAGAGACACATTTTGGGTTGGCCCAGTCTGATCCCCCACACAGCTATACATCTGAAGGTGGGTGGACCGGACCCTCGGGAAGCCCTGGAACTAGGGAAGCGGCCCCTTCCTCCTGACGGTGGCGACGATGCAGGACATGGGTCCTCAAGCTGCAGCCAGCGTGACTGTGAGTGGAGGCAGGGGCAGCCCAGCCTGCGTGCAAACACTCACGGAGTGGCAGATGCCTGGCCTGTGAGAGCACCCACCGAGCGGTGGCAGTCCTGCCCGCATGAACTTGGAGTGGCCCGACCGGCACAACTGTGAGCAGATGGGGCAGGAACAGAAAAAACAGCCCCCTGTCACCCCCGCCCCCGCCGTGGCAGGTGGAGTCTGTGGCCAGAAGCATTAGAAGCCACAGCAGAAGCGGTGACCCAACCCCGCTTCACCAGCCGGGGGGGCCGCATATGAGTCCCTGGGTCCCTGGGCTCCCACCAGTGACGGCACACCTGTGAACCCAGCACCCCTGGCAGCAGTGCAACCGGCACCCCAAGACAACCTGGGAACAGCAGTGCAGGTGGTGCACGGGACAGCAGTGTGTGAGCCCACGGAGAGCCAGTGGAGGAACACAAGACCCGGGCAATCAGAACCAAAGTAACTGAAGCCTGACCCAAATAAGAGAAGGCCGTGACTACCACAAATGTGCCCCAGCAGAGGATCCATTCATCAAACAGCATGAAGATCGACAGTACAGTAACACAGCAGAACAGAAGGAAAATGACAACTCTCCAGAAACCAAACCCGAAGTCACAGACGATGACCATCTGACAGAGAACTCAAGACAGCTGCCCTAGGGGGCGGCCCCGTGGCTTAGCGGTGAAGTGCATGCGCTCCGCTACCGGCGGCCCGGGTTCGGGTCCGGGCGCGTACCGACGCATCGCCTGTCCAGCCATGCTGAGGCGGCGTCCCACATACAGCAACTAGAAGGGTGTGCAACTATGACACACAACTGCGTCCTGGGGATTTGGGGAGAAAAAGGGGGGGAAAAAAGGAGGAGGATTGGCAACAGATGTCAGCTCAGGGCCGGTCTTCCTCAGAACAAAAAAAAAGAGGAGGATTGGCATGAATGTCAGCTCAGTGCCGATCTTCCTCACACACACACACACACACACACACACACACACACACACACACACAGAGAAAACAACTGTCATAGAGAAACTCAACGAGTTACATAAAAACTCAGACAGAAGGACAGTTCGAGGAGCTCAAGAATAAAATTAACGAACAGAAGGAATACTTCAACAAAGAGATTGGAGCTCTAATAGAAAAACCAAACAGAAACTCTAGATATGAAGGACACAAATAGTGAGATTAAAAAATAAGGTTAAAGGCATTAAAAAAAAAAAAAAAAGAGCAGACCCTATGGAGGAGAGAATTAGTGAGGTCTAAGATAGAAGCCTAGAAATGCTCCAGGTAGAGGAGGAGAGAGAACTAAGATTTTTAAAAAACCACGAAATTCTTTGAGAAATATCCAGCTCGATTAGGAAAAGTAACATAAGGCTTATAATCTCCCAGAGGGAGGAGAAGACAGGGAGAAAGGAGCAGAGAGCTTCTTCAAAGAAATGATTGCTGAGAACTTCCCAAACCTGGGGAAGGAACTGGACCTGCAAGTGCTGTGCGAGTCTAAGATGGGGCACATCCAGGGAGAGAATTGTGCCAGGGAAAGGGAGGCAGCAGTAAGTCATTGAGGATAAGGTCTTTAGAGGAGAGCGACTCTTCTCAAGTGGATGAGGTAGAAGGAGACCGGCTGGATTTGTGTGTGTGTGTGTGTGTGTGTGTGTGTGTGTGTGTGCGTGTGTGCGTGTGTGTGTGCGTGTGAGGAAGATCAGCCCTGAGCTAACATCCACGCTAATCCTCCTCTCTTTGCTGAGGAAGACCGGCTCTGAGCTAACATCTATATTGCCAATCCTCCTCTTCTTTTTCCCCAGAGCCCCAGTAGATGGCTGTATGTCACAGTTGCACATCCCTCCAGTTGCTCTATGTGGGTGTGGGAGATCAAGATTTGGCCACCCTGAAATATATCTCTTTACCTTTTTTTTTTTTTTACTTTGAGAATTTTCAAAGGGCCCTGGAACTTCTCAAAGACATTTGCTCTCTTCCTATAAGGAGGAAGATACTAAACTTATTAGGCTTATTCAGTATGTTAAATTACATGGAAAGCATTGTCAGACAAGTGACGATAAGCCTGCTCAGGTGCTATTATGTGGGTAAATGTTATTCATATAGGTGTTTTAAAATTGTATAACGTTACTGAAATGCTGATCTGTCCTGATTATCAGTCATAATTCTGGTTATTATTATTTTAAAGTGTTGTATGTCACAAAATTAACCAAATTTCTTTGTCAATTGCCATTTTGAGGTCTTGTTGTTTACAGACTTATTTCTTTGCTCTAATGCTTTTGCAAAATATGTTTCAACTTCAGAAAAATTCATGGAAAGGACTCTGATGTTTACACTGGAATACAGGTTTCTGACAAACTTTCTGATCACGAAAATGAACGTGGTAAGAAATTACAGAAATCTGATGGAGAAACCGACTTCATGAAGCTGCTAACAAAAAGGTTGGGATCAAGAATGGATTACACAGGACTGAATCAACTGATAAGGATAATTATAATTTCTATGATTTTTCATTTGAAGTGTTGCTGAATTTTCAATGTTTTGTTTTTTCAGATTTAAGGAAAACTTTTTCTCTTTTCTCCTGAGCTAGCTATGATTTATAGCAATTTGGTAAATGATATTTTTGTCAGTAAAATTGAAATATTTATCTTTTTCTCTCTATCTGATCCCTCAAATTTGGAAACTCTTAGTGAGTGAGTATTGTTGTTTTCATGGCAATATAGTTACTTGCATAAGTTCAATAGGAATCTGTTCTCCTTATCACAGGACACAATTGGAAACACTGGTTATGTTACCAAGGTTGTAACTGGAACATCATATTTGCGATATCACCCTGCAGCTTCTGAGGAATGAAGATTTGACTTTATGGAATAAAGCCACATGGAAATATTGGCCTGGTACCTTATGTTCCAAGCAGCACTTACCAGGATAAGTCAAGAATGTCACTTATCTGTCAGGTACAAGGAACCTCGAAATATTTGGGGGGAACCTCAGAAGAGAGGAATTCACCCAAATCTATGGGTATTGCAGACAAAGTCTGATGACAAAATCCTTGGCTTTGCTTTCCTGGCCTCGAGAGACCTTTAAAGTTCAATGTGAGATTCCTTATCAAAAGTTCCAGCAAAGCAGATTTAAAAGAGCCTATGTGATCAACTGCTATTCTTGCTGTACTTATGTAAATAATTGGGCCAACTCTATTGGAACTAGACTTATTTTGCAAACTAGTTTTAATTTTGCTATCTTAATAAAAATGAGGGTGATTTTAGAGAGAAAAATTATATTTCGGTAAAAACTATTTCAGTATAAATTTGCGGATATTAGATCCTAGTTTTGTTGTCTTTTGAGGTTTTTGTCTTATATCTGTTGACTGGACTGGATCCTGATTTCTTCTAGTCTCCTGAAACATCTGGCGACAGATGTCCAAACTAACGTTTTTGATTTTTTTCCATCATTTTCATTGGAAATCGCTGAAAACTAAACCTGCCCTTTTTCCTGAAGACTTACAAACTGAAGCCGATGGACTGGACTTGACATAAACTTAAGAGATGACCTGACGACACCATCAGAGACATTTTAAACTGCAAAAGATACTTGGACGCTGACATCTAAAATGCTTCTTCACTGGCTGTCCTCTGAACTCAAAAACACGTTTCCAATCGGCTCCAACCATTAACCTTGTTTCTCTTTTGTTTCCATAGAAATGCTTCTATTAAATACTTGATTGCTTGCTTCCACAATATAGGCGTCACCTTGAGAGCCCACCTGCATCACCACCTTCTGAAATGAACTTAATTGAACCGACCTATTATCAGGACTAAGAAACGTGTTCAGTGAGATGAAACAATCTACCAACTCAGCTTCTGGACTATGAAACTTCTGTAAGTTTCAAAAGGACTGTGAAACTTTTAGTTTCAGAGGCGGGACTGTGGGAGATCAAGATTTGGCCACCCTGAAATATATCTCTTTACCTTGATTGTTTTCTCTGAGGGACATTTGACCTCCCCCACTAACTGCCTAAAGAATTCGACATGGTGGCTCCTTCCTGGAACAGATCTTCTATCATGATGGCTGTAATGATCATGTAAAATAGATGTTACAATGGGAGGGGCACCAAGCCCCTTTTATCCCAAAACTCTAACTCTCCCTGACCACATTCTCTACAGCTGACCCCGAAAAGAATGGTCCTCCTGCCCTCTGAAGTCCCAGGCCACTACCCACCCCCAACACGCTCCTCGCCTTTAGCTGCAATACTTAGGCAAGCAGCTTAGACAGAGGGACGAGTTGCTCATTTCTGAGTTTCTCCCATGTATACATGTTCTTAAACTTGGTATTATTTTCTCCTGCTAACCTGTCTCGTCGATTATTTGGCCAGCCATAAGAACCTTAAGGGAAAGGGCAGAGGGAGATTCTCCCTCTTCCCCCGACATGGGACACGGCCTCAGCGTGGCCGGAGAAGCGGTGCGTCGGCGCGCGCCCGGGATCCGAACCGGGGCCGCCAGCAGCGGAGCGCGCGCACATAACCGCTAAGCCACGGGGCCGGCCCTGACCAGCTGGAGTTTTGTTTCGTGTGTGTTAGCTATTGAGGCGGGGGAGCGGCAAGGAGGGAGAGGGGTGGTGGGGGTGGGGGTGGGGGTGGTGTGTCTGCTCTGGGTGAGGCGAGAAAACTCCCCAAGTGGAGATTTTTGTAGAAGGGTCCGGTCCGGCAGGACGGGAGGGTGCGCGTGGGTCCATTTAGCGAGCAATCAGAAGAATCTGTAGTCGCTGAGACTCAGGCCTCTTGGGAAAGAAGCAGAGAGAGGAGTTGAGCTTTGTTCCTCAGAGCAACTGGCGCCTCACGGGTAACCACAGAAGGTTCCCAGAACAAATGAAGTTGCGGGAGCCAGCGTGCCCTGTGTGCTGCTCTCAGCCCGAAGGCGGGCAGGCGGGCAGCTGCTCCCGTCCTGCACTCTCCCACGGTCCGGGTCCCGCCCCCAGCCCCACTCGCACCCACAGGGGAGGGCGGCCCCGGAACAAGTCTCCTCTCATCCACCATCATCTCGCCACCCTGACGGCTTTGCCCGAGATACCAACTCGGCTGTACCCACGCCCATGCGGGATTTTCCTTCGGACGAGGGGCCCGGGTTCACCACGGAGGATGAAACCCCTAGCCTTCCGTTGCCAAGTGGGTGGGACTCGCCAGCCAGGGAGGGGGGGAAGGGAGGTCAGGCCCATTCACTCCAATGGGCCTCACGGAATGGTTTCATTGAAATGCAGAAAGCTCTGCGGTCAAGTCGGAGCCTTTCACTTCGCCTCGGGCGTCTCTCCACTGAATGGCTCTCTTCAACTCCCCCACCCTTAGGCTGCAGCTTCCAAACTGCAGGGAGAGAGGGAGGGAGCATGGATGTCTGAGAAGCGCGACTCCTCTGGGACAGAAAGAGCACCCCCCCCCGCCCCCGCTTTCCCTAACCCGCTAAACCACTTGAGAATCAGGGCTGTGGGGACTGACGTCCCGGTTTACGTCTTCCTCACTGCGTGGCGCGTGGCACGGGGCGGGGGCGGGATGGGGAGCCGAATCAAAGGGGGACACCAAACAGATAATCTCGGTGTGTCGGAGTTCACGGGACAAACGCGGGCTTGGAGTCCCGAGGGCCGGGAGAGGCCTGGCAGGGGATGGTTTGACTCATCCACCCTGGGTTACGGGCCCAGCAAGCAAACTCCTAACTGGCGACGCTCTGCTCTAGGTGCAGGTTTTGATCATTCGTCTTCAAGTCCGCTGGATCGGTCTGTCCTCCCTCTCCCACCTGCTTCCCGCGGGAAGTCCTCAGTCTCGTGCCGCATACCCACTGGCGATTTCACGCATCGCCTCCTCACCCTTAAGAAGAGGAAGGATGATGGACAAACATGAAGGAACCCCCACCGACAGCACCTCCGAGTGAACGGGGGGGGGGGGGGGGGAGGGGCTCTCTCTCAGTGGGCGAACGGTGACTCCAAGTCGTGATCCCGAGATTTGACTTTAAAAATCAAATAACCCTGGAACAGTGAACTCGACGAGGAGGATGTGAACGTACCTCGTGCCACTGCCGTACGATTATGAAGGGTGAAAAGGCTAGGTTGTAAGTGCTGTCCATCTTGAAGCCCCATTTTAAAGAACAGAACAATAAACACCCTCTCTCCTTGACCCGGAGCAGGGGATTGCCTGCGTCTGTCAGAGAGGGTCACGTCACCTGCACCGTGACCCACCAGGGTTCAGCCATTTGAAATCGGTCCTTCCTCTCGAGGTGACTAAAACTCGCCAATGACAGCAGGTTGTAGGCGCTGTCATTCCCGTCAAGGAAAGGCAGGGAGAATTTCAGCGTTTCAAAGCATACCCTGTCCCCCTTTCACAGCAAGTACCAGCTGAATTATGTGTAATTTCTGAATCGGCTTTCTCCCGGAGTCACTTCACTTCTCTCTCTTGGTGGTGGTGGTGGGGGGGGGAGGGCAGGGCGCGCCGTGGGGGGGAGGCGGGGCGGCACTTGGAACCAGCGCAGAGCAGCTAAGGCTGTTGCCAAATCTTTCTGTCGGTGCCCACGCATGCAGACTGTGTGTGACCCGAAGGATGTACAGCATCCCACTGAGGGGTGAGGGTGGGGGAGTTTCCGGTGTGTAAGCCTGCGTTCAGCAGGCATAGGGGAGGAGAAACGATGTTCCCGCCGCTATCCCCCTTCTGAGTCCTTGGCTGAGCCCACCCCGGCCCGGTAACAAAAAGACAGATCCAGAAGAGAACGACAGAGAGATTAGGAACGCGTGCAAGGGCACGTCACTCGGGGAGAAGCCTAAAGCGGAAGTCACTCGAAGTGGCGGCTCTGACTGAATTCCAGCTCCTAGAGCACGTCACACCACGGACAATCCAGTTGTAGCGAAATGACAGGAGAAAGGAAAGCGGCTCTAGGCTTCCGAGGCCAGCCACCTGTGGGAAGGTCAATCAAGAGATGGGAGGAGTCAAGGTTTTGTTTGAAACAGAGTCCTCCGGGCTAGCGTCTGGGCTGACAAGCGTCCTCCTGGTTCAGGGAGGGCACCTTTCCCGTGGGAGCTTCATCTCCCGATTTCAGGTCAGGACGACAAGGGAGAGGTCCCGTGCCCTTCTCGCGCCCGCTGTTTCTCAAGGCCAGGGCCTCGAATTCCAAAGAACCCATGTGCCAGAGCGGGTCGATGTGGGGGCAACCTATTCCGGCTCCCTGACTTCACAGGGAAGACTGCTCTCTCCTCATTCTAGGGAAAGCTCCCAAACCACCGTCACCCAGTACGGTCCACCTACACCAACCGTCCCTCCCTCCTTTCGAAATAATTTCTGCAGTGGCAGAAGGACGGACATGCCACACACGCCCCCCAGTCCACCTTCACCTCCACCCCCACCGTCTGCTTCCTTGAGGGCCGAAAGCGCTGCGTCCGAGAACGAGAACGGAACGGGACTCGGAAACATTCTAAAGGGATGACTCGGGCCTGCCTGTTGAAAAAAGCACCCTGCCGTTAATCTGATTGGTCTTTCCCCGGGGTGAGTGTGTGTGTGGGGGGAGGGGGCGTTGTTAATTTTGAGGTGATGCGAATGTCCTGGAAATAAATACATATTGGTGACGGCTGTGCCACTGTGTGAATAGACTCCCAAGGCCCACCGGCTGGTGCACTTTTTAAAGGCTTGATTTTACAGGACGTGACCTCAATTTTCAGAGTGATGAAAATTAGGTAGGTGGGTCGGTCTGCAGGTAGTCGGCTGGTCGGTGGGTCTCCCTACCTTTATCACATACACACATAAAGGGAAGAGACAGACAGACGGAGACGGAGACAGCTAGTTCGTTATCGACACTGGGCACAGACATTCATCTGAGTGCTCTTACCCGTTCCCCAAGCTAATAACGTCTGTGTAGATCAAGATCACCCACATAGGAGAACCAGAACCACTTCCCAACAAGCAAGAGGGTCGGTGGGCCTCCACCTCCACCTGCACCTCCACCTCCACCACTGGCATTTGGCAGAGGAGTGGGAAAGCCGGATGGTGGCAAAAAAAGGAAGGCCCATCCCGACGAGAGGTGTTTGGCGTGTGGAAAAGCTGGAGGCGGGCTGACTAGAAGAAGGGTGTCCTATGTAACGGGGGGAGCAGATTTGCTTTCCTCTTTGCTCC
>NW_026691511.1:0-88472 GCF_020826845.1 Diceros bicornis minor
CCGGGTTGGTTCCTGCTCACCTCTGTGCCGTCCCTTCCCGACCTGACCCCAGTGCAGGGGATAAGCTTCAGACAAGTCTTTCCATGTCCCTCTGCATGACAATAGACTTCCTCCCCTCTCCCATTCCACAGGCCCACCCGGGACATCCACCTTTGTCATTAGCTCAGGAGAGGATGCAAGATGAGAATCTCTGCTATTGTGTGGGGAGACTCAGTTTCCCGGGTTTCCCCCATGGACACATGTTCTTCAGCTGGGTCTGATTTTCTCCAGACAAGCTGTCTTGGGAAGGATTTGGCCAGCCCTAAGAACCTGAAGGGAAAGGGCGGAGGGGGGTTCTCTCTCTGCCCCCGACAGCCCCGAGCTGGGTCGGTCCCTCAGACCTGGCCAGGGGCAGCCCATCCCCCGGCGCCCTTCCCCGGGGCATCCAAGGGCAGGCTCGGCGCCAGCCCCACCCCGCTCGCCACTGCCCGACCATCGTCCTCCCTCGGGGGGGCCTGGGCAGGAAAGGGACCCGGCTGTGGGAGGCCTCCAGATCTCAGGCCTGGCACACCGTTTACCAGGCTGCTTCCTCCTCTGACGGGGGCCCAGCACACGCCCCCAGGAGACTTGGCAGCCGCCCCCAGGGCTCTATCCTCTGGAACTCGTCCCCTTGGAAGGGGCCTGGCCCAGGTCCCAGGTTCGGCTGGTCGGCCAGCCTCCTTTGGAGAAAGCAGGCAAGCCGAGCCAGGCTTGCAGTGGCCCTGGCGTGACACCTGCCACCTCAGGCAGAGGGCCCTCCCGCGTGCCCTCCATGGCGGGTTTCTCCCCGGAGCCGTGGCCTGGGCACTAGAAGGCCGGGCCTCCCCGACTCCCGGGAGGAGGGGCTAGCCCAGTTGCGCCCTGGCCCCCAAACCCTCTGGTGCCATCTGCCTGTCTCGGCACTTCTGACTCCACAGAGCCTTTCCTACATCTGGGCTGCCTGCCGTGGCAAAGTGCAGGCGTGGGGGTGAGGCCATGGCTTTGTCTTTCCAGGAAAAAATGAGCCCCTGGCCGAAGCAGCAGGCCCAGGCAGAGCCTTGAGCTTGAAGCCCAGTAGGTCTGTGGCCCTCAGGGCCAGAGCCATGCTTTCAAGGCAGGGAAGCGGCCTCCAAGCTGAGTGGGAGTGGGGGAGGGGAGGGAGACAGCTGAAGCCGAGTCCAGAAGGGCGGCGATGGAAGAGCTGCAGCTGGGTCAGAGCCTGGAGGGAGGGCGGGGCCTTCACTGAGGACCCCCCACCCCCCCCCCGAGGCCAGCCCTAGGCCCCGGCGGTCGCGCATGCGCCCTTGGCCTGTGTGGTGTGGGGGGGGTTGAACCCAAGGCCCGCAGGGCTCCCGGAGCGGCCAGAGAAAGAAGGGCCCATGGAGAGGTAGGCGAGGTGGGCAGGGGGCGCCACCTTGCTCTCCTCAGCTCCCTGAGGGAGAGAGACAGAGACAGAGACAGAGAGAGAGAGATCCCTGACCTCTGAGTCTCTGCCTCCACCGCTGGCTGGTGCCAACTCACGCGCCATCCCACTTCCAGCCATCACCCCCACGCCTGCCCCGGGGCCAGCCCCACCACAGAGAGGCCGGTTGGTTCCTGCTCACCTCTGTGCCGTCCCTTCCCGACCTGACCCCAGTGCAGGGGATAAGCTTCAGACAAGTCTTTCCATGTCCCTCTGCATGACAATAGACTTCCTCCCCTCTCCCATTCCACAGGCCCACCCGGGACATCCACCTTTGTCATTAGCTCAGGAGAGGATGCAAGATGAGAATCTCTGCTATTGTGTGGGGAGACTCAGTTTCCCGGGTTTCCCCCATGGACACATGTTCTTCAGCTGGGTCTGATCTCCAGACAAGCTGTCTTGGGAAGGATTTGGCCAGCCCTAAGAACCTGAAGGGAAAGGGCGGAGGGGGGTTCTCTCTCTGCCCCCGACAGCCCCGAGCTGGGTCGGTCCCCTCAGACCTGGCCAGGGGCAGCCCATCCCCCGGCGCCCTTCCCCGGGGCATCCAAGGGCAGGCTCGGCGCCAGCCCCACCCCGCTCGCCACTGCCCGACCATCGTCCTCCCTCGGGGGGGCCTGGGCAGGAAAGGGACCCGGCTGTGGGAGGGCCTCCAGATCTCAGGCCTGGCACACCGTTTACCAGGCTGCTTCCTCCTCTGACGGGGGCCCAGCACACGCCCCAGGAGACTTGGCAGCCGCCCCCAGGGCTCTATCCTCTGGAACTCGTCCCCTTGGAAGGGGCCTGGCCCAGGTCCCAGGTTCGGCTGGTCGGCCAGCCTCCTTTGGAGAAAGCAGGCAAGCCGAGCCAGGCTTGCAGTGGCCCTGGCGTGACACCTGCCACCTCAGGCAGAGGGCCTCCCGCGTGCCCTCCATGGCGGGTTTCTCCCCGGAGCCGTGGCCTGGGCACTAGGAAGGCCGGGCCTCCCCGACTCCCGGGAGGAGGGGCTAGCCCAGTTGCGCCCTGGCCCCCAAACCCTCTGGTGCCATCTGCCTGTCTCGGCACTTCTGACTCCACAGAGCCTTTCCTACATCTGGGCTGCCTGCCGTGGCAAAGTGCAGGCGTGGGGTGAGGCCATGGCTTTGTCTTTCCAGGAAAAAATGAGCCCCTGGCCGAAGCAGCAGGCCCAGGCAGAGCCTTGAGCTTGAAGCCCAGTAGGTCTGTGGCCCTCAGGGCCAGAGCCATGCTTTCAAGGCAGGGAAGCGGCCTCCAAGCTGAGTGGGAGTGGGGGAGGGGAGGGAGACAGCTGAAGCCGAGTCCAGAAGGGCGGCGATGGAAGAGCTGCAGCTGGGTCAGAGCCTGGAGGGAGGGCGGGGCCTTCACTGAGGACCCCCCACCCCCCCCCGAGGCCAGCCCTAGGCCCCGGCGGTCGCGCATGCGCCCTTGGCCTGTGTGGTGTGGGGGGGGGTTGAACCCAAGCCCGCAGGGCTCCCGGAGCGGCCAGAGAAAGAAGGGCCCATGGAGAGGTAGGCGAGGTGGGCAGGGGGCGCCACCTTGCTCTCCTCAGCTCCCTGAGGGAGAGAGACAGAGACAGAGACAGAGAGAGAGAGATCCCTGACCTCTGAGTCTCTGCCTCCACCGCTGGCTGGTGCCAACTCACGCGCCATCCCACTTCCAGCCATCACCCCCACGCCTGCCCCGGGGCCAGCCCCACCACAGAGAGGCCGGTTGGTTCCTGCTCACCTCTGTGCCGTCCCTTCCCGACCTGACCCCAGTGCAGGGGATAAGCTTCAGACAAGTCTTTCCATGTCCCTCTGCATGACAATAGACTTCCTCCCCTCTCCCATTCCACAGGCCCACCCGGGACATCCACCTTTGTCATTAGCTCAGGAGAGGATGCAAGATGAGAATCTCTGCTATTGTGTGGGGAGACTCAGTTTCCCGGGTTTCCCCCATGGACACATGTTCTTCAGCTGGGTCTGATTTTCTCCAGACAAGCTGTCTTGGGAAGGATTTGGCCAGCCCTAAGAACCTGAAGGGAAAGGGCGGAGGGGGGGTTCTCTCTCTGCCCCCGACAGCCCCGAGCTGGGTCGGTCCCTCAGACCTGGCCAGGGGCAGCCCATCCCCCGGCGCCCTTCCCCGGGGCATCCAAGGGCAGGCTCGGCGCCAGCCCCACCCCGCTCGCCACTGCCCGACCATCGTCCTCCCTCGGGGGGGCCTGGGCAGGAAAGGGACCCGGCTGTGGGAGGCCTCCAGATCTCAGGCCTGGCACACCGTTTACCAGGCTGCTTCCTCCTCTGACGGGGGCCCAGCACACGCCCCAGGAGACTTGGCAGCCGCCCCCAGGGCTCTATCCTCTGGAACTCGTCCCCTTGGAAGGGGCCTGGCCCAGGTCCCAGGTTCGGCTGGTCGGCCAGCCTCCTTTGGAGAAAGCAGGCAAGCCGAGCCAGGCTTGCAGTGGCCCTGGCGTGACACCTGCCACCTCAGGCAGAGGGCCTCCCGCGTGCCCTCCATGGCGGGTTTCTCCCCGGAGCCGTGGCCTGGGCACTAGGAAGGCCGGGCCTCCCCGACTCCCGGGAGGAGGGGCTAGCCCAGTTGCGCCCTGGCCCCCAAACCCTCTGGTGCCATCTGCCTGTCTCGGCACTTCTGACTCCACAGAGCCTTTCCTACATCTGGGCTGCCTGCCGTGGCAAAGTGCAGGCGTGGGGTGAGGCCATGGCTTTGTCTTTCCAGGAAAAAATGAGCCCCTGGCCGAAGCAGCAGGCCCAGGCAGAGCCTTGAGCTTGAAGCCCAGTAGGTCTGTGGCCCTCAGGGCCAGAGCCATGCTTTCAAGGCAGGGAAGCGGCCTCCAAGCTGAGTGGGAGTGGGGGAGGGGAGGGAGACAGCTGAAGCCGAGTCCAGAAGGGCGGCGATGGAAGAGCTGCAGCTGGGTCAGAGCCTGGAGGGAGGGCGGGGCCTTCACTGAGGACCCCCCACCCCCCCCCCCGAGGCCAGCCCTAGGCCCCGGCGGTCGCGCATGCGCCCTTGGCCTGTGTGGTGTGGGGGGGGTTGAACCCAAGCCCGCAGGGCTCCCGGAGCGGCCAGAGAAAGAAGGGCCCATGGAGAGGTAGGCGAGGTGGGCAGGGGGCGCCACCTTGCTCTCCTCAGCTCCCTGAGGGAGAGAGACAGAGACAGAGACAGAGAGAGAGAGATCCCTGACCTCTGAGTCTCTGCCTCCACCGCTGGCTGGTGCCAACTCACGCGCCATCCCACTTCCAGCCATCACCCCCACGCCTGCCCCGGGGCCAGCCCCACCACAGAGAGGCCGGTTGGTTCCTGCTCACCTCTGTGCCGTCCCTTCCCGACCTGACCCCAGTGCAGGGGATAAGCTTCAGACAAGTCTTTCCATGTCCCTCTGCATGACAATAGACTTCCTCCCCTCTCCCATTCCACAGGCCCACCCGGGACATCCACCTTTGTCATTAGCTCAGGAGAGGATGCAAGATGAGAATCTCTGCTATTGTGTGGGGAGACTCAGTTTCCCGGGTTTCCCCCATGGACACATGTTCTTCAGCTGGGTCTGATTTTCTCCAGACAAGCTGTCTTGGGAAGGATTTGGCCAGCCCTAAGAACCTGAAGGGAAAGGGCGGAGGGGGGTTCTCTCTCTGCCCCCGACAGCCCCGAGCTGGGTCGGTCCCTCAGACCTGGCCAGGGGCAGCCCATCCCCCGGCGCCCTTCCCCGGGGCATCCAAGGGCAGGCTCGGCGCCAGCCCCACCCCGCTCGCCACTGCCCGACCATCGTCCTCCCTCGGGGGGGCCTGGGCAGGAAAGGGACCCGGCTGTGGGAGGCCTCCAGATCTCAGGCCTGGCACACCGTTTACCAGGCTGCTTCCTCCTCTGACGGGGGCCCAGCACACGCCCCAGGAGACTTGGCAGCCGCCCCCAGGGCTCTATCCTCTGGAACTCGTCCCCTTGGAAGGGGCCTGGCCCAGGTCCCAGGTTCGGCTGGTCGGCCAGCCTCCTTTGGAGAAAGCAGGCAAGCCGAGCCAGGCTTGCAGTGGCCCTGGCGTGACACCTGCCACCTCAGGCAGAGGGCCTCCCGCGTGCCCTCCATGGCGGGTTTCTCCCCGGAGCCGTGGCCTGGGCACTAGGAAGGCCGGGCCTCCCCGACTCCCGGGAGGAGGGGCTAGCCCAGTTGCGCCCTGGCCCCCAAACCCTCTGGTGCCATCTGCCTGTCTCGGCACTTCTGACTCCACAGAGCCTTTCCTACATCTGGGCTGCCTGCCGTGGCAAAGTGCAGGCGTGGGGTGAGGCCATGGCTTTGTCTTTCCAGGAAAAAATGAGCCCCTGGCCGAAGCAGCAGGCCCAGGCAGAGCCTTGAGCTTGAAGCCCAGTAGGTCTGTGGCCCTCAGGGCCAGAGCCATGCTTTCAAGGCAGGGAAGCGGCCTCCAAGCTGAGTGGGAGTGGGGGAGGGGAGGGAGACAGCTGAAGCCGAGTCCAGAAGGGCGGCGATGGAAGAGCTGCAGCTGGGTCAGAGCCTGGAGGGAGGGCGGGGCCTTCACTGAGGACCCCCCACCCCCCCCCCCGAGGCCAGCCCTAGGCCCCGGCGGTCGCGCATGCGCCCTTGGCCTGTGTGGTGTGGGGGGGGTTGAACCCAAGCCCGCAGGGCTCCCGGAGCGGCCAGAGAAAGAAGGGCCCATGGAGAGGTAGGCGAGGTGGGCAGGGGGCGCCACCTTGCTCTCCTCAGCTCCCTGAGGGAGAGAGACAGAGACAGAGACAGAGAGAGAGAGATCCCTGACCTCTGAGTCTCTGCCTCCACCGCTGGCTGGTGCCAACTCACGCGCCATCCCACTTCCAGCCATCACCCCCACGCCTGCCCCGGGGCCAGCCCCACCACAGACAGGCCGGTTGGTTCCTGCTCACCTCTGTGCCGTCCCTTCCCGACCTGACCCCAGTGCAGGGGATAAGCTTCAGACAAGTCTTTCCATGTCCCTCTGCATGACAATAGACTTCCTCCCCTCTCCCATTCCACAGGCCCACCCGGGACATCCACCTTTGTCATTAGCTCAGGAGAGGATGCAAGATGAGAATCTCTGCTATTGTGTGGGGAGACTCAGTTTACCGGGTTTCCCCCATGGACACATGTTCTTCAGCTGGGTCTGATTTTCTCCAGACAAGCTGTCTTGGGAAGGATTTGGCCAGCCCTAAGAACCTGAAGGGAAAGGGCGGAGGGGGGTTCTCTCTCTGCCCCCGACAGCCCCGAGCTGGGTCGGTCCCTCAGACCTGGCCAGGGGCAGCCCATCCCCCGGCGCCCTTCCCCGGGGCATCCAAGGGCAGGCTCGGCGCCAGCCCCACCCCGCTCGCCACTGCCCGACCATCGTCCTCCCTCGGGGGGGCCTGGGCAGGAAAGGGACCCGGCTGTGGGAGGCCTCCAGATCTCAGGCCTGGCACACCGTTTACCAGGCTGCTTCCTCCTCTGACGGGGGCCCAGCACACGCCCCAGGAGACTTGGCAGCCGCCCCCAGGGCTCTATCCTCTGGAACTCGTCCCCTTGGAAGGGGCCTGGCCCAGGTCCCAGGTTCGGCTGGTCGGCCAGCCTCCTTTGGAGAAAGCAGGCAAGCCGAGCCAGGCTTGCAGTGGCCCTGGCGTGACACCTGCCACCTCAGGCAGAGGGCCTCCCGCGTGCCCTCCATGGCGGGTTTCTCCCCGGAGCCGTGGCCTGGGCACTAGGAAGGCCGGGCCTCCCCGACTCCCGGGAGGAGGGGCTAGCCCAGTTGCGCCCTGGCCCCCAAACCCTCTGGTGCCATCTGCCTGTCTCGGCACTTCTGACTCCACAGAGCCTTTCCTACATCTGGGCTGCCTGCCGTGGCAAAGTGCAGGCGTGGGGTGAGGCCATGGCTTTGTCTTTCCAGGAAAAAATGAGCCCCTGGCCGAAGCAGCAGGCCCAGGCAGAGCCTTGAGCTTGAAGCCCAGTAGGTCTGTGGCCCTCAGGGCCAGAGCCATGCTTTCAAGGCAGGGAAGCGGCCTCCAAGCTGAGTGGGAGTGGGGGAGGGGAGGGAGACAGCTGAAGCCGAGTCCAGAAGGGCGGCGATGGAAGAGCTGCAGCTGGGTCAGAGCCTGGAGGGAGGGCGGGGCCTTCACTGAGGACCCCCCACCCCCCCCCCGAGGCCAGCCCTAGGCCCCGGCGGTCGCGCATGCGCCCTTGGCCTGTGTGGTGTGGGGGGGCTTGAACCCAAGCCCGCAGGGCTCCCGGAGCGGCCAGAGAAAGAAGGGCCCATGGAGAGGTAGGCGAGGTGGGCAGGGGGCGCCACCTTGCTCTCCTCAGCTCCCTGAGGGAGAGAGACAGAGACAGAGACAGAGAGAGAGAGATCCCTGACCTCTGAGTCTCTGCCTCCACCGCTGGCTGGTGCCAACTCACGCGCCATCCCACTTCCAGCCATCACCCCCACGCCTGCCCCGGGGCCAGCCCCACCACAGAGAGGCCGGTTGGTTCCTGCTCACCTCTGTGCCGTCCCTTCCCGACCTGACCCCAGTGCAGGGGATAAGCTTCAGACAAGTCTTTCCATGTCCCTCTGCATGACAATAGACTTCCTCCCCTCTCCCATTCCACAGGCCCACCCGGGACATCCACCTTTGTCATTAGCTCAGGAGAGGATGCAAGATGAGAATCTCTGCTATTGTGTGGGGAGACTCAGTTTCCCGGGTTTCCCCCATGGACACATGTTCTTCAGCTGGGTCTGATTTTCTCCAGACAAGCTGTCTTGGGAAGGATTTGGCCAGCCCTAAGAACCTGAAGGGAAAGGGCGGAGGGGGGTTCTCTCTCTGCCCCCGACAGCCCCGAGCTGGGTCGGTCCCTCAGACCTGGCCAGGGGCAGCCCATCCCCCGGCGCCCTTCCCCGGGGCATCCAAGGGCAGGCTCGGCGCCAGCCCCACCCCGCTCGCCACTGCCCGACCATCGTCCTCCCTCGGGGGGGCCTGGGCAGGAAAGGGACCCGGCTGTGGGAGGCCTCCAGATCTCAGGCCTGGCACACCGTTTACCAGGCTGCTTCCTCCTCTGACGGGGGCCCAGCACACGCCCCAGGAGACTTGGCAGCCGCCCCCAGGGCTCTATCCTCTGGAACTCGTCCCCTTGGAAGGGGCCTGGCCCAGGTCCCAGGTTCGGCTGGTCGGCCAGCCTCCTTTGGAGAAAGCAGGCAAGCCGAGCCAGGCTTGCAGTGGCCCTGGCGTGACACCTGCCACCTCAGGCAGAGGGCCTCCCGCGTGCCCTCCATGGCGGGTTTCTCCCCGGAGCCGTGGCCTGGGCACTAGGAAGGCCGGGCCTCCCCGACTCCCGGGAGGAGGGGCTAGCCCAGTTGCGCCCTGGCCCCCAAACCCTCTGGTGCCATCTGCCTGTCTCGGCACTTCTGACTCCACAGAGCCTTTCCTACATCTGGGCTGCCTGCCGTGGCAAAGTGCAGGCGTGGGGTGAGGCCATGGCTTTGTCTTTCCAGGAAAAAATGAGCCCCTGGCCGAAGCAGCAGGCCCAGGCAGAGCCTTGAGCTTGAAGCCCAGTAGGTCTGTGGCCCTCAGGGCCAGAGCCATGCTTTCAAGGCAGGGAAGCGGCCTCCAAGCTGAGTGGGAGTGGGGGAGGGGAGGGAGACAGCTGAAGCCGAGTCCAGAAGGGCGGCGATGGAAGAGCTGCAGCTGGGTCAGAGCCTGGAGGGAGGGCGGGGCCTTCACTGAGGACCCCCCACCCCCCCCCCGAGGCCAGCCCTAGGCCCCGGCGGTCGCGCATGCGCCCTTGGCCTGTGTGGTGTGGGGGGGCTTGAACCCAAGCCCGCAGGGCTCCCGGAGCGGCCAGAGAAAGAAGGGCCCATGGAGAGGTAGGCGAGGTGGGCAGGGGGCGCCACCTTGCTCTCCTCAGCTCCCTGAGGGAGAGAGACAGAGACAGAGACAGAGAGAGAGAGATCCCTGACCTCTGAGTCTCTGCCTCCACCGCTGGCTGGTGCCAACTCACGCGCCATCCCACTTCCAGCCATCACCCCCACGCCTGCCCCGGGGCCAGCCCCACCACAGAGAGGCCGGTTGGTTCCTGCTCACCTCTGTGCCGTCCCTTCCCGACCTGACCCCAGTGCAGGGGATAAGCTTCAGACAAGTCTTTCCATGTCCCTCTGCATGACAATAGACTTCCTCCCCTCTCCCATTCCACAGGCCCACCCGGGACATCCACCTTTGTCATTAGCTCAGGAGAGGATGCAAGATGAGAATCTCTGCTATTGTGTGGGGAGACTCAGTTTCCCGGGTTTCCCCCATGGACACATGTTCTTCAGCTGGGTCTGATTTTCTCCAGACAAGCTGTCTTGGGAAGGATTTGGCCAGCCCTAAGAACCTGAAGGGAAAGGGCGGAGGGGGGTTCTCTCTCTGCCCCCGACAGCCCCGAGCTGGGTCGGTCCCTCAGACCTGGCCAGGGGCAGCCCATCCCCCGGCGCCCTTCCCCGGGGCATCCAAGGGCAGGCTCGGCGCCAGCCCCACCCCGCTCGCCACTGCCCGACCATCGTCCTCCCTCGGGGGGGCCTGGGCAGGAAAGGGACCCGGCTGTGGGAGGCCTCCAGATCTCAGGCCTGGCACACCGTTTACCAGGCTGCTTCCTCCTCTGACGGGGGCCCAGCACACGCCCCAGGAGACTTGGCAGCCGCCCCCAGGGCTCTATCCTCTGGAACTCGTCCCCTTGGAAGGGGCCTGGCCCAGGTCCCAGGTTCGGCTGGTCGGCCAGCCTCCTTTGGAGAAAGCAGGCAAGCCGAGCCAGGCTTGCAGTGGCCCTGGCGTGACACCTGCCACCTCAGGCAGAGGGCCTCCCGCGTGCCCTCCATGGCGGGTTTCTCCCCGGAGCCGTGGCCTGGGCACTAGGAAGGCCGGGCCTCCCCGACTCCCGGGAGGAGGGGCTAGCCCAGTTGCGCCCTGGCCCCCAAACCCTCTGGTGCCATCTGCCTGTCTCGGCACTTCTGACTCCACAGAGCCTTTCCTACATCTGGGCTGCCTGCCGTGGCAAAGTGCAGGCGTGGGGTGAGGCCATGGCTTTGTCTTTCCAGGAAAAAATGAGCCCCTGGCCGAAGCAGCAGGCCCAGGCAGAGCCTTGAGCTTGAAGCCCAGTAGGTCTGTGGCCCTCAGGGCCAGAGCCATGCTTTCAAGGCAGGGAAGCGGCCTCCAAGCTGAGTGGGAGTGGGGGAGGGGAGGGAGACAGCTGAAGCCGAGTCCAGAAGGGCGGCGATGGAAGAGCTGCAGCTGGGTCAGAGCCTGGAGGGAGGGCGGGGCCTTCACTGAGGACCCCCCACCCCCCCCCCGAGGCCAGCCCTAGGCCCCGGCGGTCGCGCATGCGCCCTTGGCCTGTGTGGTGTGGGGGGGGTTGAACCCAAGCCCGCAGGGCTCCCGGAGCGGCCAGAGAAAGAAGGGCCCATGGAGAGGTAGGCGAGGTGGGCAGGGGGCGCCACCTTGCTCTCCTCAGCTCCCTGAGGGAGAGAGACAGAGACAGAGACAGAGAGAGAGAGATCCCTGACCTCTGAGTCTCTGCCTCCACCGCTGGCTGGTGCCAACTCACGCGCCATCCCACTTCCAGCCATCACCCCCACGCCTGCCCCGGGGCCAGCCCCACCACAGAGAGGCCGGTTGGTTCCTGCTCACCTCTGTGCCGTCCCTTCCCGACCTGACCCCAGTGCAGGGGATAAGCTTCAGACAAGTCTTTCCATGTCCCTCTGCATGACAATAGACTTCCTCCCCTCTCCCATTCCACAGGCCCACCCGGGACATCCACCTTTGTCATTAGCTCAGGAGAGGATGCAAGATGAGAATCTCTGCTATTGTGTGGGGAGACTCAGTTTCCCGGGTTTCCCCCATGGACACATGTTCTTCAGCTGGGTCTGATTTTCTCCAGACAAGCTGTCTTGGGAAGGATTTGGCCAGCCCTAAGAACCTGAAGGGAAAGGGCGGAGGGGGGTTCTCTCTCTGCCCCCGACAGCCCCGAGCTGGGTCGGTCCCTCAGACCTGGCCAGGGGCAGCCCATCCCCCGGCGCCCTTCCCCGGGGCATCCAAGGGCAGGCTCGGCGCCAGCCCCACCCCGCTCGCCACTGCCCGACCATCGTCCTCCCTCGGGGGGGCCTGGGCAGGAAAGGGACCCGGCTGTGGGAGGCCTCCAGATCTCAGGCCTGGCACACCGTTTACCAGGCTGCTTCCTCCTCTGACGGGGGCCCAGCACACGCCCCAGGAGACTTGGCAGCCGCCCCCAGGGCTCTATCCTCTGGAACTCGTCCCCTTGGAAGGGGCCTGGCCCAGGTCCCAGGTTCGGCTGGTCGGCCAGCCTCCTTTGGAGAAAGCAGGCAAGCCGAGCCAGGCTTGCAGTGGCCCTGGCGTGACACCTGCCACCTCAGGCAGAGGGCCTCCCGCGTGCCCTCCATGGCGGGTTTCTCCCCGGAGCCGTGGCCTGGGCACTAGGAAGGCCGGGCCTCCCCGACTCCCGGGAGGAGGGGCTAGCCCAGTTGCGCCCTGGCCCCCAAACCCTCTGGTGCCATCTGCCTGTCTCGGCACTTCTGACTCCACAGAGCCTTTCCTACATCTGGGCTGCCTGCCGTGGCAAAGTGCAGGCGTGGGGTGAGGCCATGGCTTTGTCTTTCCAGGAAAAAATGAGCCCCTGGCCGAAGCAGCAGGCCCAGGCAGAGCCTTGAGCTTGAAGCCCAGTAGGTCTGTGGCCCTCAGGGCCAGAGCCATGCTTTCAAGGCAGGGAAGCGGCCTCCAAGCTGAGTGGGAGTGGGGGAGGGGAGGGAGACAGCTGAAGCCGAGTCCAGAAGGGCGGCGATGGAAGAGCTGCAGCTGGGTCAGAGCCTGGAGGGAGGGCGGGGCCTTCACTGAGGACCCCCCACCCCCCCCCCCCGAGGCCAGCCCTAGGCCCCGGCGGTCGCGCATGCGCCCTTGGCCTGTGTGGTGTGGGGGGGGTTGAACCCAAGCCCGCAGGGCTCCCGGAGCGGCCAGAGAAAGAAGGGCCCATGGAGAGGTAGGCGAGGTGGGCAGGGGGCGCCACCTTGCTCTCCTCAGCTCCCTGAGGGAGAGAGACAGAGACAGAGACAGAGAGAGAGAGATCCCTGACCTCTGAGTCTCTGCCTCCACCGCTGGCTGGTGCCAACTCACGCGCCATCCCACTTCCAGCCATCACCCCCACGCCTGCCCCGGGGCCAGCCCCACCACAGAGAGGCCGGTTGGTTCCTGCTCACCTCTGTGCCGTCCCTTCCCGACCTGACCCCAGTGCAGGGGATAAGCTTCAGACAAGTCTTTCCATGTCCCTCTGCATGACAATAGACTTCCTCCCCTCTCCCATTCCACAGGCCCACCCGGGACATCCACCTTTGTCATTAGCTCAGGAGAGGATGCAAGATGAGAATCTCTGCTATTGTGTGGGGAGACTCAGTTTCCCGGGTTTCCCCCATGGACACATGTTCTTCAGCTGGGTCTGATTTTCTCCAGACAAGCTGTCTTGGGAAGGATTTGGCCAGCCCTAAGAACCTGAAGGGAAAGGGCGGAGGGGGGTTCTCTCTCTGCCCCCGACAGCCCCGAGCTGGGTCGGTCCCTCAGACCTGGCCAGGGGCAGCCCATCCCCCGGCGCCCTTCCCCGGGGCATCCAAGGGCAGGCTCGGCGCCAGCCCCACCCCGCTCGCCACTGCCCGACCATCGTCCTCCCTCGGGGGGGCCTGGGCAGGAAAGGGACCCGGCTGTGGGAGGCCTCCAGATCTCAGGCCTGGCACACCGTTTACCAGGCTGCTTCCTCCTCTGACGGGGGCCCAGCACACGCCCCAGGAGACTTGGCAGCCGCCCCCAGGGCTCTATCCTCTGGAACTCGTCCCCTTGGAAGGGGCCTGGCCCAGGTCCCAGGTTCGGCTGGTCGGCCAGCCTCCTTTGGAGAAAGCAGGCAAGCCGAGCCAGGCTTGCAGTGGCCCTGGCGTGACACCTGCCACCTCAGGCAGAGGGCCTCCCGCGTGCCCTCCATGGCGGGTTTCTCCCCGGAGCCGTGGCCTGGGCACTAGGAAGGCCGGGCCTCCCCGACTCCCGGGAGGAGGGGCTAGCCCAGTTGCGCCCTGGCCCCCAAACCCTCTGGTGCCATCTGCCTGTCTCGGCACTTCTGACTCCACAGAGCCTTTCCTACATCTGGGCTGCCTGCCGTGGCAAAGTGCAGGCGTGGGGTGAGGCCATGGCTTTGTCTTTCCAGGAAAAAATGAGCCCCTGGCCGAAGCAGCAGGCCCAGGCAGAGCCTTGAGCTTGAAGCCCAGTAGGTCTGTGGCCCTCAGGGCCAGAGCCATGCTTTCAAGGCAGGGAAGCGGCCTCCAAGCTGAGTGGGAGTGGGGGAGGGGAGGGAGACAGCTGAAGCCGAGTCCAGAAGGGCGGCGATGGAAGAGCTGCAGCTGGGTCAGAGCCTGGAGGGAGGGCGGGGCCTTCACTGAGGACCCCCCACCCCCCCCCCGAGGCCAGCCCTAGGCCCCGGCGGTCGCGCATGCGCCCTTGGCCTGTGTGGTGTGGGGGGGGTTGAACCCAAGCCCGCAGGGCTCCCGGAGCGGCCAGAGAAAGAAGGGCCCATGGAGAGGTAGGCGAGGTGGGCAGGGGGCGCCACCTTGCTCTCCTCAGCTCCCTGAGGGAGAGAGACAGAGACAGAGACAGAGAGAGAGAGATCCCTGACCTCTGAGTCTCTGCCTCCACCGCTGGCTGGTGCCAACTCACGCGCCATCCCACTTCCAGCCATCACCCCCACGCCTGCCCCGGGGCCAGCCCCACCACAGACAGGCCGGTTGGTTCCTGCTCACCTCTGTGCCGTCCCTTCCCGACCTGACCCCAGTGCAGGGGATAAGCTTCAGACAAGTCTTTCCATGTCCCTCTGCATGACAATAGACTTCCTCCCCTCTCCCATTCCACAGGCCCACCCGGGACATCCACCTTTGTCATTAGCTCAGGAGAGGATGCAAGATGAGAATCTCTGCTATTGTGTGGGGAGACTCAGTTTACCGGGTTTCCCCCATGGACACATGTTCTTCAGCTGGGTCTGATTTTCTCCAGACAAGCTGTCTTGGGAAGGATTTGGCCAGCCCTAAGAACCTGAAGGGAAAGGGCGGAGGGGGGTTCTCTCTCTGCCCCCGACAGCCCCGAGCTGGGTCGGTCCCTCAGACCTGGCCAGGGGCAGCCCATCCCCCGGCGCCCTTCCCCGGGGCATCCAAGGGCAGGCTCGGCGCCAGCCCCACCCCGCTCGCCACTGCCCGACCATCGTCCTCCCTCGGGGGGGCCTGGGCAGGAAAGGGACCCGGCTGTGGGAGGCCTCCAGATCTCAGGCCTGGCACACCGTTTACCAGGCTGCTTCCTCCTCTGACGGGGGCCCAGCACACGCCCCAGGAGACTTGGCAGCCGCCCCCAGGGCTCTATCCTCTGGAACTCGTCCCCTTGGAAGGGGCCTGGCCCAGGTCCCAGGTTCGGCTGGTCGGCCAGCCTCCTTTGGAGAAAGCAGGCAAGCCGAGCCAGGCTTGCAGTGGCCCTGGCGTGACACCTGCCACCTCAGGCAGAGGGCCTCCCGCGTGCCCTCCATGGCGGGTTTCTCCCCGGAGCCGTGGCCTGGGCACTAGGAAGGCCGGGCCTCCCCGACTCCCGGGAGGAGGGGCTAGCCCAGTTGCGCCCTGGCCCCCAAACCCTCTGGTGCCATCTGCCTGTCTCGGCACTTCTGACTCCACAGAGCCTTTCCTACATCTGGGCTGCCTGCCGTGGCAAAGTGCAGGCGTGGGGTGAGGCCATGGCTTTGTCTTTCCAGGAAAAAATGAGCCCCTGGCCGAAGCAGCAGGCCCAGGCAGAGCCTTGAGCTTGAAGCCCAGTAGGTCTGTGGCCCTCAGGGCCAGAGCCATGCTTTCAAGGCAGGGAAGCGGCCTCCAAGCTGAGTGGGAGTGGGGGAGGGGAGGGAGACAGCTGAAGCCGAGTCCAGAAGGGCGGCGATGGAAGAGCTGCAGCTGGGTCAGAGCCTGGAGGGAGGGCGGGGCCTTCACTGAGGACCCCCCACCCCCCCCCCGAGGCCAGCCCTAGGCCCCGGCGGTCGCGCATGCGCCCTTGGCCTGTGTGGTGTGGGGGGGCTTGAACCCAAGCCCGCAGGGCTCCCGGAGCGGCCAGAGAAAGAAGGGCCCATGGAGAGGTAGGCGAGGTGGGCAGGGGGCGCCACCTTGCTCTCCTCAGCTCCCTGAGGGAGAGAGACAGAGACAGAGACAGAGAGAGAGAGATCCCTGACCTCTGAGTCTCTGCCTCCACCGCTGGCTGGTGCCAACTCACGCGCCATCCCACTTCCAGCCATCACCCCCACGCCTGCCCCGGGGCCAGCCCCACCACAGAGAGGCCGGTTGGTTCCTGCTCACCTCTGTGCCGTCCCTTCCCGACCTGACCCCAGTGCAGGGGATAAGCTTCAGACAAGTCTTTCCATGTCCCTCTGCATGACAATAGACTTCCTCCCCTCTCCCATTCCACAGGCCCACCCGGGACATCCACCTTTGTCATTAGCTCAGGAGAGGATGCAAGATGAGAATCTCTGCTATTGTGTGGGGAGACTCAGTTTCCCGGGTTTCCCCCATGGACACATGTTCTTCAGCTGGGTCTGATTTTCTCCAGACAAGCTGTCTTGGGAAGGATTTGGCCAGCCCTAAGAACCTGAAGGGAAAGGGCGGAGGGGGGTTCTCTCTCTGCCCCCGACAGCCCCGAGCTGGGTCGGTCCCTCAGACCTGGCCAGGGGCAGCCCATCCCCCGGCGCCCTTCCCCGGGGCATCCAAGGGCAGGCTCGGCGCCAGCCCCACCCCGCTCGCCACTGCCCGACCATCGTCCTCCCTCGGGGGGGCCTGGGCAGGAAAGGGACCCGGCTGTGGGAGGCCTCCAGATCTCAGGCCTGGCACACCGTTTACCAGGCTGCTTCCTCCTCTGACGGGGGCCCAGCACACGCCCCAGGAGACTTGGCAGCCGCCCCCAGGGCTCTATCCTCTGGAACTCGTCCCCTTGGAAGGGGCCTGGCCCAGGTCCCAGGTTCGGCTGGTCGGCCAGCCTCCTTTGGAGAAAGCAGGCAAGCCGAGCCAGGCTTGCAGTGGCCCTGGCGTGACACCTGCCACCTCAGGCAGAGGGCCTCCCGCGTGCCCTCCATGGCGGGTTTCTCCCCGGAGCCGTGGCCTGGGCACTAGGAAGGCCGGGCCTCCCCGACTCCCGGGAGGAGGGGCTAGCCCAGTTGCGCCCTGGCCCCCAAACCCTCTGGTGCCATCTGCCTGTCTCGGCACTTCTGACTCCACAGAGCCTTTCCTACATCTGGGCTGCCTGCCGTGGCAAAGTGCAGGCGTGGGGTGAGGCCATGGCTTTGTCTTTCCAGGAAAAAATGAGCCCCTGGCCGAAGCAGCAGGCCCAGGCAGAGCCTTGAGCTTGAAGCCCAGTAGGTCTGTGGCCCTCAGGGCCAGAGCCATGCTTTCAAGGCAGGGAAGCGGCCTCCAAGCTGAGTGGGAGTGGGGGAGGGGAGGGAGACAGCTGAAGCCGAGTCCAGAAGGGCGGCGATGGAAGAGCTGCAGCTGGGTCAGAGCCTGGAGGGAGGGCGGGGCCTTCACTGAGGACCCCCCACCCCCCCCCCCGAGGCCAGCCCTAGGCCCCGGCGGTCGCGCATGCGCCCTTGGCCTGTGTGGTGTGGGGGGGGTTGAACCCAAGCCCGCAGGGCTCCCGGAGCGGCCAGAGAAAGAAGGGCCCATGGAGAGGTAGGCGAGGTGGGCAGGGGGCGCCACCTTGCTCTCCTCAGCTCCCTGAGGGAGAGAGACAGAGACAGAGACAGAGAGAGAGAGATCCCTGACCTCTGAGTCTCTGCCTCCACCGCTGGCTGGTGCCAACTCACGCGCCATCCCACTTCCAGCCATCACCCCCACGCCTGCCCCGGGGCCAGCCCCACCACAGACAGGCCGGTTGGTTCCTGCTCACCTCTGTGCCGTCCCTTCCCGACCTGACCCCAGTGCAGGGGATAAGCTTCAGACAAGTCTTTCCATGTCCCTCTGCATGACAATAGACTTCCTCCCCTCTCCCATTCCACAGGCCCACCCGGGACATCCACCTTTGTCATTAGCTCAGGAGAGGATGCAAGATGAGAATCTCTGCTATTGTGTGGGGAGACTCAGTTTCCCGGGTTTCCCCCATGGACACATGTTCTTCAGCTGGGTCTGATTTTCTCCAGACAAGCTGTCTTGGGAAGGATTTGGCCAGCCCTAAGAACCTGAAGGGAAAGGGCGGAGGGGGGTTCTCTCTCTGCCCCCGACAGCCCCGAGCTGGGTCGGTCCCTCAGACCTGGCCAGGGGCAGCCCATCCCCCGGCGCCCTTCCCCGGGGCATCCAAGGGCAGGCTCGGCGCCAGCCCCACCCCGCTCGCCACTGCCCGACCATCGTCCTCCCTCGGGGGGGCCTGGGCAGGAAAGGGACCCGGCTGTGGGAGGCCTCCAGATCTCAGGCCTGGCACACCGTTTACCAGGCTGCTTCCTCCTCTGACGGGGGGCCCAGCACACGCCCCAGGAGACTTGGCAGCCGCCCCCAGGGCTCTATCCTCTGGAACTCGTCCCCTTGGAAGGGGCCTGGCCCAGGTCCCAGGTTCGGCTGGTCGGCCAGCCTCCTTTGGAGAAAGCAGGCAAGCCGAGCCAGGCTTGCAGTGGCCCTGGCGTGACACCTGCCACCTCAGGCAGAGGGCCTCCCGCGTGCCCTCCATGGCGGGTTTCTCCCCGGAGCCGTGGCCTGGGCACTAGGAAGGCCGGGCCTCCCCGACTCCCGGGAGGAGGGGCTAGCCCAGTTGCGCCCTGGCCCCCAAACCCTCTGGTGCCATCTGCCTGTCTCGGCACTTCTGACTCCACAGAGCCTTTCCTACATCTGGGCTGCCTGCCGTGGCAAAGTGCAGGCGTGGGGTGAGGCCATGGCTTTGTCTTTCCAGGAAAAAATGAGCCCCTGGCCGAAGCAGCAGGCCCAGGCAGAGCCTTGAGCTTGAAGCCCAGTAGGTCTGTGGCCCTCAGGGCCAGAGCCATGCTTTCAAGGCAGGGAAGCGGCCTCCAAGCTGAGTGGGAGTGGGGGAGGGGAGGGAGACAGCTGAAGCCGAGTCCAGAAGGGCGGCGATGGAAGAGCTGCAGCTGGGTCAGAGCCTGGAGGGAGGGCGGGGCCTTCACTGAGGACCCCCCACCCCCCCCCCCGAGGCCAGCCCTAGGCCCCGGCGGTCGCGCATGCGCCCTTGGCCTGTGTGGTGTGGGGGGGGTTGAACCCAAGCCCGCAGGGCTCCCGGAGCGGCCAGAGAAAGAAGGGCCCATGGAGAGGTAGGCGAGGTGGGCAGGGGGCGCCACCTTGCTCTCCTCAGCTCCCTGAGGGAGAGAGACAGAGACAGAGACAGAGAGAGAGAGATCCCTGACCTCTGAGTCTCTGCCTCCACCGCTGGCTGGTGCCAACTCACGCGCCATCCCACTTCCAGCCATCACCCCCACGCCTGCCCCGGGGCCAGCCCCACCACAGACAGGCCGGTTGGTTCCTGCTCACCTCTGTGCCGTCCCTTCCCGACCTGACCCCAGTGCAGGGGATAAGCTTCAGACAAGTCTTTCCATGTCCCTCTGCATGACAATAGACTTCCTCCCCTCTCCCATTCCACAGGCCCACCCGGGACATCCACCTTTGTCATTAGCTCAGGAGAGGATGCAAGATGAGAATCTCTGCTATTGTGTGGGGAGACTCAGTTTCCCGGGTTTCCCCCATGGACACATGTTCTTCAGCTGGGTCTGATTTTCTCCAGACAAGCTGTCTTGGGAAGGATTTGGCCAGCCCTAAGAACCTGAAGGGAAAGGGCGGAGGGGGGTTCTCTCTCTGCCCCCGACAGCCCCGAGCTGGGTCGGTCCCTCAGACCTGGCCAGGGGCAGCCCATCCCCCGGCGCCCTTCCCCGGGGCATCCAAGGGCAGGCTCGGCGCCAGCCCCACCCCGCTCGCCACTGCCCGACCATCGTCCTCCCTCGGGGGGGCCTGGGCAGGAAAGGGACCCGGCTGTGGGAGGCCTCCAGATCTCAGGCCTGGCACACCGTTTACCAGGCTGCTTCCTCCTCTGACGGGGGCCCAGCACACGCCCCAGGAGACTTGGCAGCCGCCCCCAGGGCTCTATCCTCTGGAACTCGTCCCCTTGGAAGGGGCCTGGCCCAGGTCCCAGGTTCGGCTGGTCGGCCAGCCTCCTTTGGAGAAAGCAGGCAAGCCGAGCCAGGCTTGCAGTGGCCCTGGCGTGACACCTGCCACCTCAGGCAGAGGGCCTCCCGCGTGCCCTCCATGGCGGGTTTCTCCCCGGAGCCGTGGCCTGGGCACTAGGAAGGCCGGGCCTCCCCGACTCCCGGGAGGAGGGGCTAGCCCAGTTGCGCCCTGGCCCCCAAACCCTCTGGTGCCATCTGCCTGTCTCGGCACTTCTGACTCCACAGAGCCTTTCCTACATCTGGGCTGCCTGCCGTGGCAAAGTGCAGGCGTGGGGTGAGGCCATGGCTTTGTCTTTCCAGGAAAAAATGAGCCCCTGGCCGAAGCAGCAGGCCCAGGCAGAGCCTTGAGCTTGAAGCCCAGTAGGTCTGTGGCCCTCAGGGCCAGAGCCATGCTTTCAAGGCAGGGAAGCGGCCTCCAAGCTGAGTGGGAGTGGGGGAGGGGAGGGAGACAGCTGAAGCCGAGTCCAGAAGGGCGGCGATGGAAGAGCTGCAGCTGGGTCAGAGCCTGGAGGGAGGGCGGGGCCTTCACTGAGGACCCCCCTCCCCCCCCCCCCCCCGAGGCCAGCCCTAGGCCCCGGCGGTCGCGCATGCGCCCTTGGCCTGTGCGGTGTGGGGGGGGTTGAACCCAAGCCCGCAGGGCTCCCGGAGCGGCCAGAGAAAGAAGGGCCCATGGAGAGGTAGGCGAGGTGGGCAGGGGGCGCCACCTTGCTCTCCTCAGCTCCCTGAGGGAGAGAGACAGAGACAGAGAGAGAGAGATCCCTGACCTCTGAGTCTCTGCCTCCACCGCTGGCTGGTGCCAACTCACGCGCCATCCCACTTACAGCCATCACCCCCACGCCTGCCCCGGGGCCAGCCCCACCACAGAGAGGCCGGTTGGTTCCTGCTCACCTCTGTGCCGTCCCTTCCCGACCTGACCCCAGTGCAGGGGATAAGCTTCAGACAAGTCTTTCCATGTCCCTCTGCATGACAATAGACTTCCTCCCCTCTCCCATTCCACAGGCCCACCCGGGACATCCACCTTTGTCATTAGCTCAGGAGAGGATGCAAGATGAGAATCTCTGCTATTGTGTGGGGAGACTCAGTTTCCCGGGTTTCCCCCATGGACACATGTTCTTCAGCTGGGTCTGATTTTCTCCAGACAAGCTGTCTTGGGAAGGATTTGGCCAGCCCTAAGAACCTGAAGGGAAAGGGCGGAGGGGGGTTCTCTCTCTGCCCCCGACAGCCCCGAGCTGGGTCGGTCCCTCAGACCTGGCCAGGGGCAGCCCATCCCCCGGCGCCCTTCCCCGGGGCATCCAAGGGCAGGCTCGGCGCCAGCCCCACCCCGCTCGCCACTGCCCGACCATCGTCCTCCCTCGGGGGGGCCTGGGCAGGAAAGGGACCCGGCTGTGGGAGGCCTCCAGATCTCAGGCCTGGCACACCGTTTACCAGGCTGCTTCCTCCTCTGACGGGGGCCCAGCACACGCCCCAGGAGACTTGGCAGCCGCCCCCAGGGCTCTATCCTCTGGAACTCGTCCCCTTGGAAGGGGCCTGGCCCAGGTCCCAGGTTCGGCTGGTCGGCCAGCCTCCTTTGGAGAAAGCAGGCAAGCCGAGCCAGGCTTGCAGTGGCCCTGGCGTGACACCTGCCACCTCAGGCAGAGGGCCTCCCGCGTGCCCTCCATGGCGGGTTTCTCCCCGGAGCCGTGGCCTGGGCACTAGGAAGGCCGGGCCTCCCCGACTCCCGGGAGGAGGGGCTAGCCCAGTTGCGCCCTGGCCCCCAAACCCTCTGGTGCCATCTGCCTGTCTCGGCACTTCTGACTCCACAGAGCCTTTCCTACATCTGGGCTGCCTGCCGTGGCAAAGTGCAGGCGTGGGGTGAGGCCATGGCTTTGTCTTTCCAGGAAAAAATGAGCCCCTGGCCGAAGCAGCAGGCCCAGGCAGAGCCTTGAGCTTGAAGCCCAGTAGGTCTGTGGCCCTCAGGGCCAGAGCCATGCTTTCAAGGCAGGGAAGCGGCCTCCAAGCTGAGTGGGAGTGGGGGAGGGGAGGGAGACAGCTGAAGCCGAGTCCAGAAGGGCGGCGATGGAAGAGCTGCAGCTGGGTCAGAGCCTGGAGGGAGGGCGGGGCCTTCACTGAGGACCCCCCTCCCCCCCCCCCCCCCGAGGCCAGCCCTAGGCCCCGGCGGTCGCGCATGCGCCCTTGGCCTGTGCGGTGTGGGGGGGGTTGAACCCAAGCCCGCAGGGCTCCCGGAGCGGCCAGAGAAAGAAGGGCCCATGGAGAGGTAGGCGAGGTGGGCAGGGGGCGCCACCTTGCTCTCCTCAGCTCCCTGAGGGAGAGAGACAGAGACAGAGAGAGAGAGATCCCTGACCTCTGAGTCTCTGCCTCCACCGCTGGCTGGTGCCAACTCACGCGCCATCCCACTTCCAGCCATCACCCCCACGCCTGCCCCGGGGCCAGCCCCACCACAGAGAGGCCGGTTGGTTCCTGCTCACCTCTGTGCCGTCCCTTCCCGACCTGACCCCAGTGCAGGGGATAAGCTTCAGACAAGTCTTTCCATGTCCCTCTGCATGACAATAGACTTCCTCCCCTCTCCCATTCCACAGGCCCACCCGGGACATCCACCTTTGTCATTAGCTCAGGAGAGGATGCAAGATGAGAATCTCTGCTATTGTGTGGGGAGACTCAGTTTCCCGGGTTTCCCCCATGGACACATGTTCTTCAGCTGGGTCTGATTTTCTCCAGACAAGCTGTCTTGGGAAGGATTTGGCCAGCCCTAAGAACCTGAAGGGAAAGGGCGGAGGGGGGTTCTCTCTCTGCCCCCGACAGCCCCGAGCTGGGTCGGTCCCTCAGACCTGGCCAGGGGCAGCCCATCCCCCGGCGCCCTTCCCCGGGGCATCCAAGGGCAGGCTCGGCGCCAGCCCCACCCCGCTCGCCACTGCCCGACCATCGTCCTCCCTCGGGGGGGCCTGGGCAGGAAAGGGACCCGGCTGTGCGAGGCCTCCAGATCTCAGGCCTGGCACACCGTTTAGCAGGCTGCTTCCTCCTCTGACGGGGGCCAAGCACACGCCCCAGGAGACTTGGCAGCCGCCCCCAGGGCTCTAGCCTCTGGAACTCGTCCCCTTGGAAGGGGCCTGGCCCAGGTGCCAGGTTCGGCTGGTCGGCCAGCCTCCTTTGGAGAAAGCAGGCAAGCCGAGCCAGGCTTGCAGTGGCCCTGGCGTGACACCTGCCACCTCAGGCAGAGGGCCTCCCGCGTGCCCTCCATGGCGGGTTTCTCCCCGGAGCCGTGGCCTGGGCACTAGGAAGGCCGGGCCTCCCCGACTCCCGGGAGGAGGGGCTAGCCCAGTTGCGCCCTGGCCCCCAAACCCTCTGGTGCCATCTGCCTGTCTCGGCACTTCTGACTCCACAGAGCCTTTCCTACATCTGGGCTGCCTGCCGTGGCAAAGTGCAGGCGTGGGGTGAGGCCATGGCTTTGTCTTTCCAGGAAAAAATGAGCCCCTGGCCGAAGCAGCAGGCCCAGGCAGAGCCTTGAGCTTGAAGCCCAGTAGGTCTGTGGCCCTCAGGGCCAGAGCCATGCTTTCAAGGCAGGGAAGCGGCCTCCAAGTTGAGTGGGAGTGGGGGAGGGGAGGGAGACAGCTGAAGCCGAGTCCAGAAGGGCGGCGATGGAAGAGCTGCAGCTGGGTCAGAGCCTGGAGGGAGGGCGGGGCCTTCACTGAGGACCCCCCTCCCCCCCCCCCCCGAGGCCAGCCCTAGGCCCCGGCGGTCGCGCATGCGCCCTTGGCCTGTGCGGTGTGGGGGGGGTTGAACCCAAGCCCGCAGGGCTCCCGGAGCGGCCAGAGAAAGAAGGGCCCATGGAGAGGTAGGCGAGGTGGGCAGGGGGCGCCACCTTGCTCTCCTCAGCTCCCTGAGGGAGAGAGACAGAGACAGAGAGAGAGAGATCCCTGACCTCTGAGTCTCTGCCTCCATCGCTGGCTGGTGCCAACTCACGCGCCATCCCACTTCCAGCCATCACCCCCACGCCTGCCCCGGGGCCAGCCCCACCACAGAGAGGCCGGTTGGTTCCTGCTCACCTCTGTGCCGTCCCTTCCCGACCTGACCCCAGTGCAGGGGATAAGCTTCAGACAAGTCTTTCCATGTCCCTCTGCATGACAATAGACTTCCTCCCCTCTCCCATTCCACAGGCCCACCCGGGACATCCACCTTTGTCATTAGCTCAGGAGAGGATGCAAGATGAGAATCTCTGCTATTGTGTGGGGAGACTCAGTTTCCCCGGTTTCCCCCATGGACACATGTTCTTCAGCTGGGTCTGATTTTCTCCAGACAAGCTGTCTTGGGAAGGATTTGGCCAGCCCTAAGAACCTGAAGGGAAAGGGCGGAGGGGGGTTCTCTCTCTGCCCCCGACAGCCCCGAGCTGGGTCGGTCCCTCAGACCTGGCCAGGGGCAGCCCATCCCCCGGCGCCCTTCCCCGGGGCATCCAAGGGCAGGCTCGGCGCCAGCCCCACCCCGCTCGCCACTGCCCGACCATCGTCCTCCCTCGGGGGGGCCTGGGCAGGAAAGGGACCCGGCTGTGGGAGGCCTCCAGATCTCAGGCCTGGCACACCGTTTACCAGGCTGCTTCCTCCTCTGACGGGGGCCCAGCACACGCCCCAGGAGACTTGGCAGCCGCCCCCAGGGCTCTATCCTCTGGAACTCGTCCCCTTGGAAGGGGCCTGGCCCAGGTCCCAGGTTCGGCTGGTCGGCCAGCCTCCTTTGGAGAAAGCAGGCAAGCCGAGCCAGGCTTGCAGTGGCCCTGGCGTGACACCTGCCACCTCAGGCAGAGGGCCTCCCGCGTGCCCTCCATGGCGGGTTTCTCCCCGGAGCCGTGGCCTGGGCACTAGGAAGGCCGGGCCTCCCCGACTCCCGGGAGGAGGGGCTAGCCCAGTTGCGCCCTGGCCCCCAAACCCTCTGGTGCCATCTGCCTGTCTCGGCACTTCTGACTCCACAGAGCCTTTCCTACATCTGGGCTGCCTGCCGTGGCAAAGTGCAGGCGTGGGGTGAGGCCATGGCTTTGTCTTTCCAGGAAAAAATGAGCCCCTGGCCGAAGCAGCAGGCCCAGGCAGAGCCTTGAGCTTGAAGCCCAGTAGGTCTGTGGCCCTCAGGGCCAGAGCCATGCTTTCAAGGCAGGGAAGCGGCCTCCAAGCTGAGTGGGAGTGGGGGAGGGGAGGGAGACAGCTGAAGCCGAGTCCAGAAGGGCGGCGATGGAAGAGCTGCAGCTGGGTCAGAGCCTGGAGGGAGGGCGGGGCCTTCACTGAGGACCCCCCACCCCCCCCCCCAGGCCAGCCCTAGGCCCCGGCGGTCGCGCATGCGCCCTTGGCCTGTGTGGTGTGGGGGGGGTTGAACCCAAGCCCGCAGGGCTCCCGGAGCGGCCAGAGAAAGAAGGGCCCATGGAGAGGTAGGCGAGGTGGGCAGGGGGCGCCACCTTGCTCTCCTCAGCTCCCTGAGGGAGAGAGACAGAGACAGAGACAGAGAGAGAGAGATCCCTGACCTCTGAGTCTCTGCCTCCACCGCTGGCTGGTGCCAACTCACGCGCCATCCCACTTCCAGCCATCACCCCCACGCCTGCCCCGGGGCCAGCCCCACCACAGAGAGGCCGGTTGGTTCCTGCTCACCTCTGTGCCGTCCCTTCCCGACCTGACCCCAGTGCAGGGGATAAGCTTCAGACAAGTCTTTCCATGTCCCTCTGCATGACAATAGACTTCCTCCCCTCTCCCATTCCACAGGCCCACCCGGGACATCCACCTTTGTCATTAGCTCAGGAGAGGATGCAAGATGAGAATCTCTGCTATTGTGTGGGGAGACTCAGTTTCCCGGGTTTCCCCCATGGACACATGTTCTTCAGCTGGGTCTGATTTTCTCCAGACAAGCTGTCTTGGGAAGGATTTGGCCAGCCCTAAGAACCTGAAGGGAAAGGGCGGAGGGGGGTTCTCTCTCTGCCCCCGACAGCCCCGAGCTGGGTCGGTCCCTCAGACCTGTCCAGGGGCAGCCCATCCCCCGGCGCCCTTCCCCGGGGCATCCAAGGGCAGGCTCGGCGCCAGCCCCACCCCGCTCGCCACTGCCCGACCATCGTCCTCCCTCGGGGGGGCCTGGGCAGGAAAGGGACCCGGCTGTGGGAGGCCTCCAGATCTCAGGCCTGGCACACCGTTTACCAGGCTGCTTCCTCCTCTGACGGGGGCCCAGCACACGCCCCAGGAGACTTGGCAGCCGCCCCCAGGGCTCTATCCTCTGGAACTCGTCCCCTTGGAAGGGGCCTGGCCCAGGTCCCAGGTTCGGCTGGTCGGCCAGCCTCCTTTGGAGAAAGCAGGCAAGCCGAGCCAGGCTTGCAGTGGCCCTGGCGTGACACCTGCCACCTCAGGCAGAGGGCCTCCCGCGTGCCCTCCATGGCGGGTTTCTCCCCGGAGCCGTGGCCTGGGCACTAGGAAGGCCGGGCCTCCCCGACTCCCGGGAGGAGGGGCTAGCCCAGTTGCGCCCTGGCCCCCAAACCCTCTGGTGCCATCTGCCTGTCTCGGCACTTCTGACTCCACAGAGCCTTTCCTACATCTGGGCTGCCTGCCGTGGCAAAGTGCAGGCGTGGGGTGAGGCCATGGCTTTGTCTTTCCAGGAAAAAATGAGCCCCTGGCCGAAGCAGCAGGCCCAGGCAGAGCCTTGAGCTTGAAGCCCAGTAGGTCTGTGGCCCTCAGGGCCAGAGCCATGCTTTCAAGGCAGGGAAGCGGCCTCCAAGCTGAGTGGGAGTGGGGGAGGGGAGGGAGACAGCTGAAGCCGAGTCCAGAAGGGCGGCGATGGAAGAGCTGCAGCTGGGTCAGAGCCTGGAGGGAGGGCGGGGCCTTCACTGAGGACCCCCCACCCCCCCCCGAGGCCATCCCTAGGCCCTGGCGGTCGCGCATGCGCCCTTGGCCTGTGTGGTGTGGGGGGGGTTGAACCCAAGCCCGCAGGGCTCCCGGAGCGGCCAGAGAAATAAGGGCCCATGGAGAGGTAGGCGAGGTGGGCAGGGGGCGCCACCTTGCTCTCCTCAGCTCCCTGAGGGAGAGAGACAGAGACAGAGACAGAGAGAGAGAGATCCCTGACCTCTGAGTCTCTGCCTCCACCGCTGGCTGGTGCCAACTCACGCGCCATTCCACTTCCAGCCATCACCCCCACGCCTGCCCCGGGGCCAGCCCCACCACAGACAGGCCGGTTGGTTCCTGCTCACCTCTGTGCCGTCCCTTCCCGACCTGACCCCAGTGCAGGGGATAAGCTTCAGACAAGTCTTTCCATGTCCCTCTGCATGACAATAGACTTCCTCCCCTCTCCCATTCCACAGGCCCACCTGGGACATCCACCTTTGTCATTAGCTCAGGAGAGGATGCAAGATGAGAATCTCTGCTATTGTGTGGGGAGACTCAGTTTCCCGGGTTTCCCCCATGGACACATGTTCTTCAGCTGGGTCTGATTTTCTCCAGACAAGCTGTCTTGGAAGGATTTGGCCAGCCCTAAGAACCTGAAGGGAAAGGGCGGAGGGGGGTTCTCTCTCTGCCCCCGACAGCCCCGAGCTGGGTCGGTCCCTCAGACCTGGCCAGGGGCAGCCCATCCCCCGGCGCCCTTCCCCGGGGCATCCAAGGGCAGGCTCGGCGCCAGCCCCACCCCGCTCGCCACTGCCCGACCATCGTCCTCCCTCGGGGGGGCCTGGGCAGGAAAGGGACCCGGCTGTGGGAGGCCTCCAGATCTCAGGCCTGGCACACCGTTTAGCAGGCTGCTTCCTCCTCTGACGGGGGCCAAGCACACGCCCCAGGAGACTTGGCAGCCGCCCCCAGGGCTCTAGCCTCTGGAACTCGTCCCCTTGGAAGGGGCCTGGCCCAGGTGCCAGGTTCGGCTGGTCGGCCAGCCTCCTTTGGAGAAAGCAGGCAAGCCGAGCCAGGCTTGCAGTGGCCCTGGCGTGACACCTGCCACCTCAGGCAGAGGGCCTCCCGCGTGCCCTCCATGGCGGGTTTCTCCCCGGAGCCGTGGCCTGGGCACTAGGAAGGCCGGGCCTCCCCGACTCCCGGGAGGAGGGGCTAGCCCAGTTGCGCCCTGGCCCCCAAACCCTCTGGTGCCATCTGCCTGTCTCGGCACTTCTGACTCCACAGAGCCTTTCCTACATCTGGGCTGCCTGCCGTGGCAAAGTGCAGGCGTGGGGTGAGGCCATGGCTTTGTCTTTCCAGGAAAAAATGAGCCCCTGGCCGAAGCAGCAGGCCCAGGCAGAGCCTTGAGCTTGAAGCCCAGTAGGTCTGTGGCCCTCAGGGCCAGAGCCATGCTTTCAAGGCAGGGAAGCGGCCTCCAAGCTGAGTGGGAGTGGGGGAGGGGAGGGAGACAGCTGAAGCCGAGTCCAGAAGGGCGGCGATGGAAGAGCTGCAGCTGGGTCAGAGCCTGGAGGGAGGGCGGGGCCTTCACTGAGGACCCCCCCCCCCCCCGAGGCCAGCCCTAGGCCTGGCGGTCGCGCATGCGCCCTTGGCCTGTGCGGTGTGGGGGGGGTTGAACCCAAGCCCGCAGGGCTCCAGGAGCGGCCAGAGAAAGAAGGGCCCATGGAGAGGTAGGCGAGGTGGGCAGGGGGCGCCACCTTGCTCTCCTCAGCTCCCTGAGGGAGAGAGACAGAGACAGAGAGAGAGAGATCCCTGACCTCTGAGTCTCTGCCTCCACCGCTGGCTGGTGCCAACTCACGCGCCATCCCACTTCCAGCCATCACCCCCACGCCTGCCCCGGGGCCAGCCCCACCACAGAGAGGCCGGTTGGTTCCTGCTCACCTCTGTGCCGTCCCTTCCCGACCTGACCCCAGTGCAGGGGATAAGCTTCAGACAAGTCTTTCCATGTCCCTCTGCATGACAATAGACTTCCTCCCCTCTCCCATTCCACAGGCCCACCCGGGACATCCACCTTTGTCATTAGCTCAGGAGAGGATGCAAGATGAGAATCTCTGCTATTGTGTGGGGAGACTCAGTTTCCCGGGTTTCCCCCATGGACACATGTTCTTCAGCTGGGTCTGATTTTCTCCAGACAAGCTGTCTTGGGAAGGATTTGGCCAGCCCTAAGAACCTGAAGGGAAAGGGCGGAGGGGGGTTCTCTCTCTGCCCCCGACAGCCCCGAGCTGGGTCGGTCCCTCAGACCTGGCCAGGGGCAGCCCATCCCCCGGCGCCCTTCCCCGGGGCATCCAAGGGCAGGCTCGGCGCCAGCCCCACCCCGCTCGCCACTGCCCGACCATCGTCCTCCCTCGGGGGGGCCTGGGCAGGAAAGGGACCCGGCTGTGGGAGGCCTCCAGATCTCAGGCCTGGCACACCGTTTACCAGGCTGCTTCCTCCTCTGACGGGGGCCCAGCACACGCCCCAGGAGACTTGGCAGCCGCCCCCAGGGCTCTATCCTCTGGAACTCGTCCCCTTGGAAGGGGCCTGGCCCAGGTGCCAGGTTCGGCTGGTCGGCCAGCCTCCTTTGGAGAAAGCAGGCAAGCCGAGCCAGGCTTGCAGTGGCCCTGGCGTGACACCTGCCACCTCAGGCAGAGGGCCTCCCGCGTGCCCTCCATGGCGGGTTTCTCCCCGGAGCCGTGGCCAGGGCACTAGGAAGGCCGGGCCTCCCCGACTCCCGGGAGGAGGGGCTAGCCCAGTTGCGCCCTGGCCCCCAAACCCTCTGGTGCCATCAGGCTGTCTCGGCACTTCTGACTCCACAGAGCCTTTCCTACATCTGGGCTGCCTGCCGTGGCAAAGTGCAGGCGTGGGGTGAGGCCATGGCTTTGTCTTTCCAGGAAAAAATGAGCCCCTGGCCGAAGCAGCAGGCCCAGGCAGAGCCTTGAGCTTGAAGCCCAGTAGGTCTGTGGCCCTCAGGGCCAGAGCCATGCTTTCAAGGCAGGGAAGCGGCCTCCAAGCTGAGTGGGAGTGGGGGAGGGGAGGGAGACAGCTGAAGCCGAGTCCAGAAGGGCGGCGATGGAAGAGCTGCAGCTGGGTCAGAGCCTGGAGGGAGGGCGGGGCCTTCACTGAGGACCCCCCCCCCCCGAGGCCAGCCCTAGGCCTGGCGGTCCTGCATGCGCCCTTGGCCTGTGCGGTGTGGGGGGGGTTGAACCCAAGCCCGCAGGGCTCCCGGAGCGGCCAGAGAAAGAAGGGCCCATGGAGAGGTAGGCGAGGTGGGCAGGGGGCGCCACCTTGCTCTCCTCAGCTCCCTGAGGGAGAGAGACAGAGACAGAGAGAGAGAGATCCCTGACCTCTGAGTCTCTGCCTCCACCGCTGGCTGGTGCCAACTCACGGGCCATCCCACTTCCAGCCATCACCCCCACGCCTGCCCCGGGGCCAGCCCCACCACAGAGAGGCCGGTTGGTTCCTGCTCACCTCTGTGCCGTCCCTTCCCGACCTGACCCCAGTGCAGGGGATAAGCTTCAGACAAGTCTTTCCATGTCCCTCTGCATGACAATAGACTTCCTCCCCTCTCCCATTCCACAGGCCCACCCGGGACATCCACCTTTGTCATTAGCTCAGGAGAGGATGCAAGATGAGAATCTCTGCTATTGTGTGGGGAGACTCAGTTTCCCGGGTTTCCCCCATGGACACATGTTCTTCAGCTGGGTCTGATTTTCTCCAGACAAGCTGTCTTGGGAAGGATTTGGCCAGCCCTAAGAACCTGAAGGGAAAGGGCGGAGGGGGGTTCTCTCTCTGCCCCCGACAGCCCCGAGCTGGGTCGGTCCCTCAGACCTGGCCAGGGGCAGCCCATCCCCCGGCGCCCTTCCCCGGGGCATCCAAGGGCAGGCTCGGCGCCAGCCCCACCCCGCTCGCCACTGCCCGACCATCGTCCTCCCTCGGGGGGGCCTGGGCAGGAAAGGGACCCGGCTGTGGGAGGCCTCCAGATCTCAGGCCTGGCACAGCGTTTACCAGGCTGCTTCCTCCTCTGACGGGGGCCCAGCACACGCCCCAGGAGACTTGGCAGCCGCCCCCAGGGCTCTATCCTCTGGAACTCGTCCCCTTGGAAGGGGCCTGGCCCAGGTGCCAGGTTCGGCTGGTCGGCCAGCCTCCTTTGGAGAAAGCAGGCAAGCCGAGCCAGGCTTGCAGTGGCCCTGGCGTGACACCTGCCACCTCAGGCAGAGGGCCTCCCGCGTGCCCTCCATGGCGGGTTTCTCCCCGGAGCCGTGGCCTGGGCACTAGGAAGGCCGGGCCTCCCCGACTCCCGGGAGGAGGGGCTAGCCCAGTTGCGCCCTGGCCCCCAAACCCTCTGGTGCCATCTGCCTTTCTCGGCACTTCTGACTCCACAGAGCCTTTCCTACATCTGGGATGCCTGCCGTGGCAAAGTGCAGGCGTGGGGTGAGGCCATGGCTTTGTCTTTCCAGGAAAAAATGAGCCCCTGGCCGAAGCAGCAGGCCCAGGCAGAGCCTTGAGCTTGAAGCCCAGTAGGTCTGTGGCCCTCAGGGCCAGAGCAATGCTTTCAAGGCAGGGAAGCGGCCTGCAAGCTGAGTGGGAGTGGGGGAGGGGAGGGAGACAGCTGAAGCCGAGTCCAGAAGGGCGGCGATGGAAGAGCTGCAGCTGGGTCAGAGCCTGGAGGGAGGGCGGGGCCTTCACTGAGGACCCCCCCGCCCCCCGAGGCCAGCCCTAGGCCCCGGCGGTCGCTCATGCGCCCTTGGCCTGTGCAGTGTGTGGGGGCTTGAACCCAAGCCCGCAGGGCTCCCGGAGCGGCCAGAGAAAGAAGGGCCCATGGAGAGGTAGGCGAGGTGGGCAGGGGGCGCCACCTTACTCTCCTCAGCTCCCTGAGGGAGAGAGAGAGAGACAGAGACAGAGAGAGAGATCCCTGACCTCTGAGTCTCTGCCTCCACCGCTGGCTGGTGCCAACTCACGCGCCATCCCACTTCCAGCCATCACCCCCACGCCTGCCCCGGGGCCAGCCCCACCACAGAGAGGCCGGTTGGTTCCTGCTCACCTCTGTGCCGTCCCTTCCCGACCTGACCCCAGTGCAGGGCATAAGCTTCAGACAAGTCTTTCCATGTCCCTCTGCATGACAATAGACTTCCTCCCCTCTCCCATTCCACAGGCCCACCCACCCGGGACATCCACCTTTGTCATTAGCTCAGGAGAGGATGCAAGATGAGAATCTCTGCTATTGTGTGGGGAGACTCAGTTTCCCGGGTTTCCCCCATGGACACATGTTCTTCAGCTGGGTCTGATTTTCTCCAGACAAGCTGTCTTGGGAAGGATTTGGCCAGCCCTAAGAACCTGAAGGGAAAGGGCGGAGGGGGGTTCTCTCTCTGCCCCCGACAGCCCCGAGCTGGGTCGGTCCCTCAGACCTGGCCAGGGGCAGCCCATCCCCCGGCGCCCTTCCCCGGGGCATCCAAGGGCAGGCTCGGCGCCAGCCCCACCCCGCTCGCCACTGCCCGACCATCGTCCTCCCTCGGGGGGCCTGGGCAGGACAGGGACCCGGCTGTGGGAGGCCTCCAGATCTCAGGCCTGGCACACCGTTTACCAGGCTGCTTCCTCCTCTGACGGGGGCCCAGCACACGCCCCAGGAGACTTGGCAGCCGCCCCCAGGGCTCTATCCTCTGGAACTCGTCCCCTTGGAAGGGGCCTGGCCCAGGTGCCAGGTTCGGCTGGTCGGCCAGCCTCCTTTGGAGAAAGCAGGCAAGCCGAGCCAGGCTTGCAGTGGCCCTGGCGTGACACTTGCCACCTCAGGCAGAGGGCCTCCCGCGTGCCCTCCATGGCGGGTTTCTCCCCGGAGCCGTGGCCTGGGCACTAGGAAGCCCGGGCCTCCCCGACTCCCGGGAGGAGGGGCTAGCCCAGTTGCGCCCTGGCCCCCAAACCCTCTGGTGCCATCTGCCTGTCTCGGCACTTCTGACTCCACAGAGCCTTTCCTACATCTGGGCTGCCTGCCGTGGCAAAGTGCAGGCGTGGGGTGAGGCCATGGTTTTGTCTTTCCAGGAAAAAATGAGCCCCTGGCCGAAGCAGCAGGCCCAGGCAGAGCCTTGAGCTTGAAGCCCAGTAGGTCTGTGGCCCTCAGGGCCAGAGCCATGCTTTCAAGGCAGGGAAGCGGCCTGCAAGCTGAGTGGGAGTGGGGGAGGGGAGGGAGACAGCTGAAGCCGAGTCCAGAAGGGCGGCGATGGAAGAGCTGCAGCTGGGTCAGAGCCTGGAGGGAGGGCGGGGCCTTTACTGAGGACCCCCCCCCCCCCCCCCCGAGGCCAGTCCTAGGCCCCGGCGGTCACGCATGCGCCCTTGGCCTGTGCGGTGTGTGGGGGGTTCAACCCAAGCCCGCAGGGCTCCCGGAGCGGCCAGAGAAAGAAGGGCCCATGGAGAGGTAGGCGAGGTGGGCAGGGGGCGCCACCTTACTCTCCTCAGCTCCCTGAGGGAGAGAGAGAGAGACAGAGACAGAGAGAGAGATCCCTGACCTCTGAGTCTCTGCCTCCACCGCTGGCTGGTGCCAACTCACGCGCCATCCCATTTCCAGCCATCACCCCCACGCCTGCCCCGGGGCCAGCCCCACCACAGAGAGGCCGGTTGGTTCCTGCTCACCTCTGTGCCGTCCCTTCCCGACCTGACCCCAGTGCAGGGGATAAGCTTCAGACAAGTCTTTCCATGTCCCTCTGCATGACAATAGACTTCCTCCCATCTCCCATTCCACAGGCCCACCCGGGACATCCACCTTTGTCATTAGCTCAGGAGAGGATGCAAGATGAGAATCTCTGCTATTGTGTGGGGAGACTCAGTTTCCCGGGTTTCCCCCATGGACACATGTTCTTCAGCTGGGTCTGATTTTCTCCAGACAAGCTGTCTTGGGAAGGATTTGGCCAGCCCTAAGAACCTGAAGGGAAAGGGCGGAGGGGTGTTCTCTCTCTGCCCCCGACAGCCCCGAGCTGGGTCGGTCCCTCAGACCTGGCCAGGGGCAGCCCATCCCCCGGCGCCCTTCCCCGGGGCATCCAAGGGCAGGCTCGGCGCCAGCCCCACCCCGCTCGCCACTGCCCGACCATCGTCCTCCCTCGGGGGGCCTGGGCAGGACAGGGACCCGGCTGTGGGAGGCCTCCAGATCTCAGGCCTGGCACACCGTTTACCAGGCTGCTTCCTCCTCTGACGGGGGCCCAGCACACGCCCCAGGAGACTTGGCAGCCGCCCCCAGGGCTCTAGCCTCTGGAACTCGTCCCCTTGGAAGGGGCCTGGCCCAGGTGCCAGGTTCGGCTGGTCGGCCAGCCTCCTTTGGAGAAAGCAGGCAAGCCGAGCCAGGCTTGCAGTGGCCCTGGCGTGACACCTGCCACCTCAGGCAGAGGGCCTCCCGCGTGCCCTCCATGGCGGGTTTCTCCCCGGAGCCGTGGCCTGGGCACTAGGAAGGCCGGGCCTCCCCGACTCCCGGGAGGAGGGGCTAGCCCAGTTGCGCCCTGGCCCCCAAATCCTCTGGTGCCATCTGCCTGTCTCGGCACTTCTGACTCCACAGAGCCTTTCCTACATCTGGGCTGCCTGCCGTGGCAAAGTGCAGGCGTGGGGTGAGGCCATGGTTTTGTCTTTCCAGGAAAAAATGAGCCCCTGGCCGAAGCAGCAGGCCCAGGCAGAGCCTTGAGCTTGAAGCCCAGTAGGTCTGTGGCCCTCAGGGCCAGAGCCATGCTTTCAAGGCAGGGAAGCAGCCTGCAAGCTGAGTGGGAGTGGGGGAGGGGAGGGAGACAGCTGAAGCCGAGTCCAGAAGGGCGGCGATGGAAGAGCTGCAGCTGGGTCAGAGCCTGGAGGGAGGGCGGGGCCTTCACTGAGGACCCCCCCGCCGCCTCGAGGCCAGCCCTAGGCCCCGGCGGTCACGCATGCGCCCTTGGCCTGTGCGGTGTGTGGGGGGTTGAACCCAAGCCCGCAGGACTCCAGGAGCGGCCAGAGAAAGAAGGGCCCATGGAGAGGTAGGCGAGGTGGGCAGGGGGCGCCACCTTACTCTCCTCAGCTCCCTGAGGGAGAGAGAGAGAAACAGAGACAGAGAGAGAGATCCCTGACCTCTGAGTCTCTGCCTCCACCGCTGGCTGGTGCCAACTCACGCGCCATCCCACTTCCAGCCATCACCCCCACGCCTGCCCCGGGGCCAGCCCCACCACAGACAGGCCGGTTGGTTCCTGCTCACCTCTGTGCCGTCCCTTCCCGACCTGACCCCAGTGCAGGGGATAAGCTTCAGACAAGTCTTTCCATGTCCCTCTGCATGACAATAGACTTCCTCCCCTCTCCCATTCCACAGGCCCACCCGGGACATCCACCTTTGTCATTAGCTCAGGAGAGGATGCAAGATGAGAATCTCTGCTATTGTGTGGGGAGACTCAGTTTCCCGGGTTTCCCCCATGGACACATGTTCTTCAGCTGGGTCTGATTTTCTCCAGACAAGCTGTCTTGGGAAGGATTTGGCCAGCCCTAAGAACCTGAAGGGAAAGGGCGGAGGGGGGTTCTCTCTCTGCCCCCGACAGCCCCGAGCTGGGTCGGTCCCTCAGACCTGGCCAGGGGCAGCCCATCCCCCGGCGCCCTTCCCCGGGGCATCCAAGGGCAGGCTTGGCGCCAGCCCCACCCCGCTCGCCACTGCCCGACCATCGTCCTCCCTCGGGGGGCCTGGGCAGGACAGGGACCCGGCTGTGGGAGGGCTCCAGATCTCAGGCCTGGCACACCGTTTACCAGGCTGCTTCCTCCTCTGACGGGGGCCCAGCACACGCCCCAGGAGACTTGGCAGCCGCCCCCAGGGCTCTATCCTCTGGAACTCGTCCCCTTGGAAGGGGCCTGGCCCAGGTGCCAGGTTCGGCTGGTCGGCCAGCCTCCTTTGGAGAAAGCAGGCAAGCCGAGCCAGGCTTGCAGTGGCCCTGGCGTGACACCTGCCACCTCAGGCAGAGGGCCTCCCGCGTGCCCTCCATGGCGGGTTTCTCCCCGGAGCCGTGGCCTGGGCACTAGGAAGGCCGGGCCTCCCCGACTCCCGGGAGGAGGGGCTAGCCCACTTGCGCCCTGGCCCCCAAACCCTCTGGTGCCATCTGCCTGTCTCGGCACTTCTGACTCCACAGAGCCTTTCCTACATCTGGGCTGCCTGCCGTGGCAAAGTGCAGGCGTGGGGTGAGGCCATGGTTTTGTCTTTCCAGGAAAAAATGAGCCCCTGGCCGAAGCAGCAGGCCCAGGCAGAGCCTTGAGCTTGAAGCCCAGTAGGTCTGTGGCCCTCAGGGCCAGAGCCATGCTTTCAAGGCAGGGAAGCGGCCTGCAAGCTGAGTGGGAGTGGGGGAGGGGAGGGAGACAGCTGAAGCCGAGTCCAGAAGGGCGGCGATGGAAGAGCTGCAGCTGGGTCAGAGCCTGGAGGGAGGGCGGGGCCTTTACTGAGGACCCCCCCCCCCGAGGCCAGTCCTAGGCCCCGGTGGTCATGCATGCGCCCTTGGCCTGTGCGGTGTGTGGGGGGTTGAACCCAAGCCCGCAGGGCTCCAGGAGCGGCCAGAGAAAGAAGGGCCCATGGAGAGGTAGGCGAGGTGGGCAGGGGGCGCCACCTTACTCTCCTCAGCTCCCTGAGGGAGAGAGAGAGAGACAGAGACAGAGAGAGAGATCCCTGACCTCTGAGTCTCTGCCTCCACCGCTGGCTGGTGCCAACTCACGCGCCATCCCATTTCCAGCCATCACCCCCACGCCTGCCCCGGGGCCAGCCCCACCACAGACAGGCCGGTTGGTTCCTGCTCACCTCTGTGCCGTCCCTTCCCGACCTGACCCCAGTGCAGGGGATAAGCTTCAGACAAGTCTTTCCATGTCCCTCTGCATGACAATAGACTTCCTCCCCTCTCCCATTCCACAGGCCCACCCGGGACATCCACCTTTGTCATTAGCTCAGGAGAGGATGCAAGATGAGAATCTCTGCTATTGTGTGGGGAGACTCAGTTTCCCGGGTTTCCCCCATGGACACATGTTCTTCAGCTGGGTCTGATTTTCTCCAGACAAGCTGTCTTGGGAAGGATTTGGCCAGCCCTAAGAACCTGAAGGGAAAGGGCGGAGGGGGGTTCTCTCTCTGCCCCCGACAGCCCCGAGCTGGGTCGGTCCCTCAGACCTGGCCAGGGGCAGCCCATCCCCCGGCGCCCTTCCCCGGGGCATCCAAGGGCAGGCTTGGCGCCAGCCCCACCCCGCTCGCCACTGCCCGACCATCGTCCTCCCTCGGGGGGCCTGGGCAGGACAGTGACCCGGCTGTGGGAGGGCTCCAGATCTCAGGCCTGGCACACCGTTTACCAGGCTGCTTCCTCCTCTGACGGGGGCCCAGCACACGCCCCAGGAGACTTGGCAGCCGCCCCCAGGGCTCTATCCTCTGGAACTCGTCCCCTTGGAAGGGGCCTGGCCCAGGTGCCAGGTTCGGCTGGTCGGCCAGCCTCCTTTGGAGAAAGCAGGCAAGCCGAGCCAGGCTTGCAGTGGCCCTGGCGTGACACCTGCCACCTCAGGCAGAGGGCCTCCCGCGTGCCCTCCATGGCGGGTTTCTCCCCGGAGCCGTGGCCTGGGCACTAGGAAGGCCGGGCCTCCCCGACTCCCGGGAGGAGGGGCTAGCCCACTTGCGCCCTGGCCCCCAAACCCTCTGGTGCCATCTGCCTGTCTCGGCACTTCTGACTCCACAGAGCCTTTCCTACATCTGGGCTGCCTGCCGTGGCAAAGTGCAGGCGTGGGGTGAGGCCATGGTTTTGTCTTTCCAGGAAAAAATGAGCCCCTGGCCGAAGCAGCAGGCCCAGGCAGAGCCTTGAGCTTGAAGCCCAGTAGGTCTGTGGCCCTCAGGGCCAGAGCCATGCTTTCAAGGCAGGGAAGCGGCCTGCAAGCTGAGTGGGAGTGGGGGAGGGGAGGGAGACAGCTGAAGCCGAGTCCAGAAGGGCGGCGATGGAAGAGCTGCAGCTGGGTCAGAGCCTGGAGGGAGGGCGGGGCCTTTACTGAGGACCCCCCCCCCCGAGGCCAGTCCTAGGCCCCGGTGGTCATGCATGCGCCCTTGGCCTGTGCGGTGTGTGGGGGGTTGAACCCAAGCCCGCAGGGCTCCAGGAGCGGCCAGAGAAAGAAGGGCCCATGGAGAGGTAGGCGAGGTGGGCAGGGGGCGCCACCTTACTCTCCTCAGCTCCCTGAGGGAGAGAGAGAGAGACAGAGACAGAGAGAGAGATCCCTGACCTCTGAGTCTCTGCCTCCACCGCTGGCTGGTGCCAACTCACTCGCCATCCCATTTCCAGCCATCACCCCCACACCTGCCCCGGGGCCAGCCCCACCACAGACAGGCCGGTTGGTTCCTGCTCACCTCTGTGCCGTCCCTTCCCGACCTGACCCCAGTGCAGGGGATAAGCTTCAGACAAGTCTTTCCATGTCCCTCTGCATGACAATAGACTTCCTCCCCTCTCCCATTCCACAGGCCCACCCGGGACATCCACCTTTGTCATTAGCTCAGGAGAGGATGCAAGATGAGAATCTCTGCTATTGTGTGGGGAGACTCAGTTTCCCGGGTTTCCCCCATGGACACATGTTCTTCAGCTGGGTCTGATTTTCTCCAGACAAGCTGTCTTGGGAAGGATTTGGCCAGCCCTAAGAACCTGAAGGGAAAGGGCGGAGGGGGGTTCTCTCTCTGCCCCCGACAGCCCCGAGCTGGGTCGGTCCCTCAGACCTGGCCAGGGGCAGCCCATCCCCCGGCGCCCTTCCCCGGGGCATCCAAGGGCAGGCTCGGCGCCAGCCCCACCCCGCTCGCCACTGCCCGACCATCGTCCTCCCTCGGGGGGCCTGGGCAGGACAGGGACCCGGCTGTGGGAGGCCTCCAGATCTCAGGCCTGGCACACCGTTTACCAGGCTGCTTCCTCCTCTGACGGGGGCCCAGCACACGCCCCAGGAGACTTGGCAGCCGCCCCCAGGGCTCTATCCTCTGGAACTCGTCCCCTTGGAAGGGGCCTGGCCCAGGTGCCAGGTTCGGCTGGTCGGCCAGCCTCCTTTGGAGAAAGCAGGCAAGCCGAGCCAGGCTTGCAGTGGCCCTGGCGTGACACCTGCCACCTCAGGCAGAGGGCCTCCCGCGTGCCCTCCATGGCGGGTTTCTCCCCGGAGCCGTGGCCTGGGCACTAGGAAGGCCGGGCCTCCCCGACTCCCGGGAGGAGGGGCTAGCCCAGTTGCGCCCTGGCCCCCAAACCCTCTGGTGCCATCTGCCTGTCTCGGCACTTCTGACTCCACAGAGCCTTTCCTACATCTGGGCTGCCTGCCGTGGCAAAGTGCAGGCGTGGGGTGAGGCCATGGTTTTGTCTTTCCAGGAAAAAATGAGCCCCTGGCCGAAGCAGCAGGCCCAGGCAGAGCCTTGAGCTTGAAGCCCAGTAGGTCTGTGGCCCTCAGGGCCAGAGCCATGCTTTCAAGGCAGGGAAGCGGCCTGCAAGCTGAGTGGGAGTGGGGGAGGGGAGGGAGACAGCTGAAGCCGAGTCCAGAAGGGCGGCGATGGAAGAGCTGCAGCTGGGTCAGAGCCTGGAGGGAGGGCGGGGCCTTTACAGAGGACCCCCCCCCCCCCCGAGGCCAGTCCTAGGCCCCGGCGGTCACGCATGCGCCCTTGGCCTGTGCGGTGTGTGGGGGGTTCAACCCAAGCCCGCAGGGCTCCCGGAGCGGCCAGAGAAAGAAGGGCCCATGGAGAGGTAGGCGAGGTGGGCAGGGGGCGCCACCTTACTCTCCTCAGCTCCCTGAGGGAGAGAGAGAGAGACAGAAACAGAGAGAGAGATCCCTGACCTCTGAGTCTCTGCCTCCACCGCTGGCTGGTGCCAACTCACGCGCCATCCCATTTCCAGCCATCACCCCCACGCCTGCCCCGGGGCCAGCCCCACCACAGACAGGCCGGTTGGTTCCTGCTCACCTCTGTGCCGTCCCTTCCCGACCTGACCCCAGTGCAGGGGATAAGCTTCAGACAAGTCTTTCCATGTCCCTCTGCATGACAATAGACTTCCTCCCATCTCCCATTCCACAGGCCCACCCGGGACATCCACCTTTGTCATTAGCTCAGGAGAGGATGCAAGATGAGAATCTCTGCTATTGTGTGGGGAGACTCAGTTTCCCGGGTTTCCCCCATGGACACATGTTCTTCAGCTGGGTCTGATTTTCTCCAGACAAGCTGTCTTGGGAAGGATTTGGCCAGCCCTAAGAACCTGAAGGGAAAGTGCGGAGGGGGGTTCTCTCTCTGCCCCCGACAGCCCCGAGCTGGGTCGGTCCCTCAAACCTGGCCAGGGGCAGCCCATCCCCCGGCGCCCTTACCCGGGGCATCCAAGGGCAGGCTCGGCGCCAGCCCCACCCCGCTCGCCACTGCCCGACCATCGTCCTCCCTCGGGGGGCCTGGGCAGGACAGGGACCTGGCTGTGGGAGGCCTCCAGATCTCAGGCCTGGCACACCGTTTACCAGGCTGCTTCCTCCTCTGACGGGGGCCCAGCACACGCCCCAGGAGACTTGGCAGCCGCCCCCAGGGCTCTATCCTCTGGAACTCGTCCCCTTGGAAGGGGCCTGGCCCAGGTGCCAGGTTCGGCTAGTCGGCCAGCCTCCTTTGGAGAAAGCAGGCAAGCCGAGCCAGGCTTGCAGTGGCCCTGGCGTGACACCTGCCACCTCAGGCAGAGGGCCTCCCGCGTGCCCTCCATGGCGGGTTTCTCCCCGGAGCCGTGGCCTGGGCACTAGGAAGGCCGGGCCTCCCCGACTCCCGGGAGGAGGGGCTAGCCCAGTTGCGCCCTGGCCCCCAAACCCTCTGGTGCCATCTGCCTGTCTCGGCACTTCTGACTCCACACAGCCTTTCCTACATCTGGGCTGCCTGCCGTGGCAAAGTGCAGGCGTGGGGTGAGGCCATGGTTTTGTCTTTCCAGGAAAAAATGAGCCCCTGGCCGAAGCAGCAGGCCCAGGCAGAGCCTTGAGCTTGAAGCCCAGTAGGTCTGTGGCCCTCAGGGCCAGAGCCATGCTTTCAAGGCAGGGAAGCGGCCTGCAAGCTGAGTGGGAGTGGGGGAGGGGAGGGAGACAGCTGAAGCCGAGTCCAGAAGGGCGGCGATGGAAGAGCTGCAGCTGGGTCAGAGCCTGGAGGGAGGGCGGGGCCTTCACTGAGGACCCCCCCGCCGCCCCGAGGCCAGCCCTAGGCCCCGGCGGTCACGCATGCGCCCTTGGCCTGTGCGGTGTGTGGGGGGTTGAACCCAAGCCCGCAGGGCTCCCGGAGCGGCCAGAGAAAGAAGGGCCCATGGAGAGGTAGGCGAGGTGGGCAGGGGGCGCCACCTTACTCTCCTCAGCTCCCTGAGGGAGAGAGAGAGAGACAGAGACAGAGAGAGAGATCCCTGACCTCTGAGTCTCTGCCTCCACCGCTGGCTGGTGCCAACTCACGCGCCATCCCACTTCCAGCCATCACCCCCACGCCTGACCCGGGGCCAGCCCCACCACAGACAGGCAGGTTGGTTCCTGCTCACCTCTGTGCCGTCCCTTCCCGACCTGACCCCAGTGCAGGGGATAAGCTTCAGACAAGTCTTTCCATGTCCCTCTGCATGACAATAGACTTCCTCCCCTCTCCCATTCCACAGGCCCACCCGGGACATCCACCTTTGTCATTAGCTCAGGAGAGGATGCAAGATGAGAATCTCTGCTATTGTGTGGGGAGACTCAGTTTCCCGGGTTTCCCCCATGGACACATGTTCTTCAGCTGGGTCTGATTTTCTCCAGACAAGCTGTCTTGGGAAGGATTTGGCCAGCCCTAAGAACCTGAAGGGAAAGGGCGGAGGGGGGTTCTCTCTCTGCCCCCGACAGCCCCGAGCTGGGTCGGTCCCTCAGACCTTGCCAGGGGCAGCCCATCCCCCGGCGCCCTTCCCCGGTTCATCCAAGGGCAGGCTCGGCGCCAGCCCCACCCCGCTCGCCACTGCCCGACCATCGTCCTCCCTCGGGGGGCCTGGGCAGGACAGGGACCCGGGTGTGGGAGGCCTCCAGATCTCAGGCCTGGCACACCGTTTACCAGGCTGCTTCCTCCTCTGACGGGGGCCCAGCACACGCCCCAGGAGACTTGGCAGCCGCCCCCAGGGCTCTATCCTCTGGAACTCGTCCCCTTGGAAGGGGCCTGGCCCAGGTGCCAGGTTCGGCTGGTCGGCCAGCCTCCTTTGGAGAAAGCAGGCAAGCCGAGCCAGGCTTGCAGTGGCCCTGGCGTGACACCTGCCACCTCAGGCAGAGGGCCTCCCGCGTGCCCTCCATGGCGGGTTTCTCCCCGGAGCCGTGGCCTGGGCACTAGGAAGGCCGGGCCTCCCCGACTCCCGGGTTGAGGGGCTAGCCCAGTTGCGCCCTGGCCCCCAAACCCTCTGGTGCCATCTGCCTGTCTCGGCACTTCTGACTCCACACAGCCTTTCCTACATCTGGGCTGCCTGCCGTGGCAAAGTGCAGGCGTGGGGTGAGGCCATGGTTTTGTCTTTCCAGGAAAAAATGAGCCCCTGGCCGAAGCAGCAGGCCCAGGCAGAGCCTTGAGCTTGAAGCCCAGTAGGTCTGTGGCCCTCAGGGCCAGAGCCATGCTTTCAAGGCAGGGAAGCGGCCTGCAAGCTGAGTGGGAGTGTGGGAGGGGAGGGAGACAGCTGAAGCCGAGTCCAGAAGGGCGGCGATGGAAGAGCTGCAGCTGGGTCAGAGCCTGGAGGGAGGGCGGGGCCTTCACTGAGGACCCCCCCGCCGCCCCGAGGCCAGCCCTAAGCCCTGGCGGTCACGCATGCGCCCTTGGCCTGTGCGGTGTGTGGGGGGTTGAACCCAAGCCCGCAGGGCTCCCGGAGCGGCCAGAGAAAGAAGGGCCCATGGAGAGGTAGGCGAGGTGGGCAGGGGGCGCCACCTTACTCTCCTCAGCTCCCTGAGGGAGAGAGAGAGAGACAGAGACAGAGAGAGAGATCCCTGACCTCTGAGTCTCTGCCTCCACCGCTGGCTGGTGCCAACTCACGCGCCATCCCACTTCCAGCCATCACCCCCACGCCTGCCCCGGGGCCAGCCCCACCACAGAGAGGCCGGTTGGTTCCTGCTCACCTCTGTGCCGTCCCTTCCCGACCTGACCCCAGTGCAGGGCATAAGCTTCAGACAAGTCTTTCCATGTCCCTCTGCATGACAATAGACTTCCTCCCCTCTCCCATTCCACAGGCCCACCCACCCGGGACATCCACCTTTGTCATTAGCTCAGGAGAGGATGCAAGATGAGAATCTCTGCTATTGTGTGGGGAGACTCAGTTTCCCGGGTTTCCCCCATGGACATATGTTCTTCAGCTGGGTCTGATTTTCTCCAGACAAGCTGTCTTGGGAAGGATTTGGCCAGCCCTAAGAACCTGAAGGGAAAGGGCGGAGGGGGGTTCTCTCTCTGCCCCCGACAGCCCCGAGCTGGGTCGGTCCCTCAGACCTGGCCAGGGGCAGCCCATCCCCCGGCGCCCTTCCCCGGGGCATCCAAGGGCAGGCTCGGCGCCAGCCCCACCCCGCTCGCCACTGCCCGACCATCGTCCTCCCTCGGGGGGCCTGGGCAGGACAGGGACCCGGGTGTGGGAGGCCTCCAGATCTCAGGCCTGGCACACCGTTTACCAGGCTGCTTCCTCCTCTGACGGGGGCCCAGCACACGCCCCAGGAGACTTGGCAGCCGCCCCCAGGGCTCTATCCTCTGGAACTCGTCCCCTTGGAAGGGGCCTGGCCCAGGTGCCAGGTTCGGCTGGTCGGCCAGCCTCCTTTGGAGAAAGCAGGCAAGCCGAGCCAGGCTTGCAGTGGCCCTGGCGTGACACCTGCCACCTCAGGCAGAGGGCCTCCCGCGTGCCCTCCATGGCGGGTTTCTCCCCGGAGCCGTGGCCTGGGCACTAGGAAGGCCGGGCCTCCCCGACTCCCGGGAGGAGGGGCTAGCCCACTTGCGCCCTGGCCCCCAAACCCTCTGGTGCCATCTGCCTGTCTCGGCACTTCTGACTCCACACAGCCTTTCCTACATCTGGGCTGCCTGCCGTGGCAAAGTGCAGGCGTGGGGTGAGGCCATGGCTTTGTCTTTCCAGGAAAAAATGAGCCCCTGGCCGAAGCAGCAGGCCCAGGCAGAGCCTTGAGCTTGAAGCCCAGTAGGTCTGTGGCCCTCAGGGCCAGAGCAATGCTTTCAAGGCAGGGAAGCGGCCTGCAAGCTGAGTGGGAGTGGGGGAGGGGAGGGAGACAGCTGAAGCCGAGTCCAGAAGGGCGGCGATGGAAGAGCTGCAGCTGGGTCAGAGCCTGGAGGGAGGGCGGGGCCTTCACTGAGGACCCCCCCGCCCCCCGAGGCCAGCCCTAGGCCCCGGCGGTCGCGCATGCGCCCTTGGCCTGTGCGGTGTGTGGGGGCTTGAACCCAAGCCCGCAGGGCTCCCGGAGCGGCCAGAGAAAGAAGGGCCCATGGAGAGGTAGGCGAGGTGGGCAGGGGGCGCCACCTTACTCTCCTCAGCTCCCTGAGGGAGAGAGAGAGAGACAGAGACAGAGAGAGAGATCCCTGACCTCTGAGTCTCTGCCTCCACCGCTGGCTGGTGCCAACTCACGCGCCATCCCACTTCCAGCCATCACCCCCACGCCTGCCCCGGGGCCAGCCCCACCACAGAGAGGCCGGTTGGTTCCTGCTCACCTCTGTGCCGTCCCTTCCCGACCTGACCCCAGTGCAGGGTATAAGCTTCAGACAAGTCTTTCCATGTCCCTCTGCATGACAATAGACTTCCTCCCCTCTCCCATTCCACAGGCCCACCCACCCGGGACATCCACCTTTGTCATTAGCTCAGGAGAGGATGCAAGATGAGAATCTCTGCTATTGTGTGGGGAGACTCAGTTTCCCGGGTTTCCCCCATGGACACATGTTCTTCAGCTGGGTCTGATTTTCTCCAGACAAGCTGTCTTGGGAAGGATTTGGCCAGCCCTAAGAACCTGAAGGGAAAGGGCGGAGGGGGGTTCTCTCTCTGCCCCCGACAGCCCCGAGCTGGGTCGGTCCCTCAGACCTGGCCAGGGGCAGCCCATCCCCCGGCGCCCTTCCCCGGGGCATCCAAGGGCAGGCTCGGCGCCAGCCCCACCCCGCTCGCCACTGCCCGACCATCGTCCTCCCTCGGGGGGCCTGGGCAGGACAGGGACCCGGGTGTGGGAGGCCTCCAGATCTCAGGCCTGGCACACCGTTTACCAGGCTGCTTCCTCCTCTGACGGGGGCCCAGCACACGCCCCAGGAGACTTGGCAGCCGCCCCCAGGGCTCTATCCTCTGGAACTCGTCCCCTTGGAAGGGGCCTGGCCCAGGTGCCAGGTTCGGCTGGTCGGCCAGCCTCCTTTGGAGAAAGCAGGCAAGCCGAGCCAGGCTTGCAGTGGCCCTGGCGTGACACCTGCCACCTCAGGCAGAGGGCCTCCCGCGTGCCCTCCATGGCGGGTTTCTCCCCGGAGCCGTGGCCTGGGCACTAGGAAGGCCGGGCCTCCCCGACTCCCGGGAGGAGGGGCTAGCCCAGTTGCGCCCTGTCCCCCAAACCCTCTGGTGCCATCTGCCTGTCTCGGCACTTCTGACTCCACACAGCCTTTCCTACATCTGGGCTGCCTGCCGTGGCAAAGTGCAGGCGTGGGGTGAGGCCATGGCTTTGTCTTTCCAGGAAAAAATGAGCCCCTGGCCGAAGCAGCAGGCCCAGGCAGAGCCTTGAGCTTGAAGCCCAGTAGGTCTGTGGCCCTCAGGGCCAGAGCAATGCTTTCAAGGCAGGGAAGCGGCCTGCAAGCTGAGTGGGAGTGGGGGAGGGGAGGGAGACAGCTGAAGCCGAGTCCAGAAGGGCGGCGATGGAAGAGCTGCAGCTGGGTCAGAGCCTGGAGGGAGGGCGGGGCCTTCACTGAGGACCCCCCCGCCCCCCGAGGCCAGCCCTAGGCCCCGGCGGTCGCGCATGCGCCCTTGGCCTGTGCGGTGTGTGGGGGCTTGAACCCAAGCCCGCAGGGCTCCCGGAGCGGCCAGAGAAAGAAGGGCCCATGGAGAGGTAGGCGAGGTGGGCAGGGGGCGCCACCTTACTCTCCTCAGCTCCCTGAGGGAGAGAGACAGAGACAGAGACAGAGAGAGAGATCCCTGACCTCTGAGTCTCTGCCTCCACCGCTGGCTGGTGCCAACTCACGCGCCATCCCACTTCCAGCCATCACCCCCACGCCTGCCCCGGGGCCAGCCCCACCACAGAGAGGCCGGTTGGTTCCTGCTCACCTCTGTGCCGTCCCTTCCCGACCTGACCCCAGTGCAGGGCATAAGCTTCAGACAAGTCTTTCCATGTCCCTCTGCATGACAATAGACTTCCTCCCCTCTCCCATTCCACAGGCCCACCCACCCGGGACATCCACCTTTGTCATTAGCTCAGGAGAGGATGCAAGATGAGAATCTCTGCTATTGTGTGGGGAGACTCAGTTTCCCGGGTTTCCCCCATGGACACATGTTCTTCAGCTGGGTCTGATTTTCTCCAGGCAAGCTGTCTTGGGAAGGATTTGGCCAGCCCTAAGAACCTGAAGGGAAAGGGCGGAGGGGGGTTCTCTCTCTGCCCCCGACAGCCCCGAGCTGGGTCGGTCCCTCAGACCTGGCCAGGGGCAGCCCATCCCCCGGCGCCCTTCCCCGGGGCATCCAAGGGCAGGCTCGGCGCCAGCCCCACCCCGCTCGCCACTGCCCGACCATCGTCCTCCCTCGGGGGGCCTGGGCAGGACAGGGACCCGGCTGTGGGAGGCCTCCAGATCTCAGGCCTGGCACACCGTTTACCAGGCTGCTTCCTCCTCTGACGGGGGCCCAGCACACGCCCCAGGAGACTTGGCAGCCGCCCCCAGGGCTCTATCCTCTGGAACTCGTCCCCTTGGAAGGGGCCTGGCCCAGGTGCCAGGTTCGGCTGGTCGGCCAGCCTCCTTTGGAGAAAGCAGGCAAGCCGAGCCAGGCTTGCAGTGGCCCTGGCATGACACCTGCCACCTCAGGCAGAGGGCCTCCCGTGTGCCCTCCATGGCGGGTTTCTCCCCGGAGCCGTGGCCTGGGCACTAGGAAGGCCGGGCCTCCCCGACTCCCGGGAGGAGGGGCTAGCCCACTTGCGCCCTGGCCCCCAAACCCTCTGGTGCCATCTGCCTGTCTCGGCACTTCTGACTCCACACAGCCTTTCCTACATCTGGGCTGCCTGCCGTGGCAAAGTGCAGGCGTGGGGTGAGGCCATGGCTTTGTCTTTCCAGGAAAAAATGAGCCCCTGGCCGAAGCAGCAGGCCCAGGCAGAGCCTTGAGCTTGAAGCCCAGTAGGTCTGTGGCCCTCAGGGCCAGAGCAATGCTTTCAAGGCAGGGAAGCGGCCTGCAAGCTGAGTGGGAGTGGGGGAGGGGAGGGAGACAGCTGAAGCCGAGTCCAGAAGGGCGGCGATGGAAGAGCTGCAGCTGGGTCAGAGCCTGGAGGGAGGGCGGGGCCTTCACTGAGGACCCCCCCGCCCCCCGAGGCCAGCCCTAGGCCCCGGCGGTCGCGCATGCGCCCTTGGCCTGTGCGGTGTGTGGGGGCTTGAACCCAAGCCCGCAGGGCTCCCGGAGCGGCCAGAGAAAGAAGGGCCCATGGAGAGGTAGGCGAGGTGGGCAGGGGGCGCCACCTTACTCTCCTCAGCTCCCTGAGGGAGAGAGAGAGAGACAGAGACAGAGAGAGAGATCCCTGACCTCTGAGTCTCTGCCTCCACCGCTGGCTGGTGCCAACTCACGCGCCATCCCACTTCCAGCCATCACCCCCACGCCTGCCCCGGGGCCAGCCCCACCACAGAGAGGCCGGTTGGTTCCTGCTCACCTCTGTGCCGTCCCTTCCCGACCTGACCCCAGTGCAGGGCATAAGCTTCAGACAAGTCTTTCCATGTCCCTCTGCATGACAATAGACTTCCTCCCCTCTCCCATTCCACAGGCCCACCCACCCGGGACATCCACCTTTGTCATTAGCTCAGGAGAGGATGCAAGATGAGAATCTCTGCTATTGTGTGGGGAGACTCAGTTTCCCGGGTTTCCCCCATGGACACATGTTCTTCAGCTGGGTCTGATTTTCTCCAGACAAGCTGTCTTGGGAAGGATTTGGCCAGCCCTAAGAACCTGAAGGGAAAGGGCGGAGGGGGGTTCTCTCTCTGCCCCCGACAGCCCCGAGCTGGGTCGGTCCCTCAGACCTGGCCAGGGGCAGCCCATCCCCCGGCGCCCTTCCCCGGGGCATCCAAGGGCAGGCTCGGCGCCAGCCCCACCCCGCTCGCCACTGCCCGACCATCGTCCTCCCTCGGGGGGCCTGGGCAGGACAGGGACCCGGGTGTGGGAGGCCTCCAGATCTCAGGCCTGGCACACCGTTTACCAGGCTGCTTCCTCCTCTGACGGGGGCCCAGCACACGCCCCAGGAGACTTGGCAGCCGCCCCCAGGGCTCTAGCCTCTGGAACTCGTCCCCTTGGAAGGGGCCTGGCCCAGGTGCCAGGTTCGGCTGGTCGGCCAGCCTCCTTTGGAGAAAGCAGGCAAGCCGAGCCAGGCTTGCAGTGGCCCTGGCGTGACACCTGCCACCTCAGGCAGAGGGCCTCCCGCGTGCCCTCCATGGCGGGTTTCTCCCCGGAGCCGTGGCCTGGGCACTAGGAAGGCCGGGCCTCCCCGACTCCCGGGAGGAGGGGCTAGCCCACTTGCGCCCTGGCCCCCAAACCCTCTGGTGCCATCTGCCTGTCTCGGCACTTCTGACTCCACACAGCCTTTCCTACATCTGGGCTGCCTGCCGTGGCAAAGTGCAGGCGTGGGGTGAGGCCATGGCTTTGTCTTTCCAGGAAAAAATGAGCCCCTGGCCGAAGCAGCAGGCCCAGGCAGAGCCTTGAGCTTGAAGCCCAGTAGGTCTGTGGCCCTCAGGGCCAGAGCAATGCTTTCAAGGCAGGGAAGCGGCCTGCAAGCTGAGTGGGAGTGGGGGAGGGGAGGGAGACAGCTGAAGCCGAGTCCAGAAGGGCGGCGATGGAACAGCTGCAGCTGGGTCAGAGCCTGGAGGGAGGGCGGGGCCTTCACTGAGGACCCCCCCGCCCCCCGAGGCCAGCCCTAGGCCCCGGCGGTCGCGCATGCGCCCTTGGCCTGTGCGGTGTGTGGGGGCTTGAACCCAAGCCCGCAGGGCTCCCGGAGCGGCCAGAGAAAGAAGGGCCCATGGAGAGGTAGGCGAGGTGGGCAGGGGGCGCCACCTTACTCTCCTCAGCTCCCTGAGGGAGAGAGAGAGAGACAGAGACAGAGAGAGAGATCCCTGACCTCTGAGTCTCTGCCTCCACCGCTGGCTGGTGCCAACTCACGCGCCATCCCACTTCCAGCCATCACCCCCACGCCTGCCCCGGGGCCAGCCCCACCACAGAGAGGCCGGTTGGTTCCTGCTCACCTCTGTGCCGTCCCTTCCCGACCTGACCCCAGTGCAGGGCATAAGCTTCAGACAAGTCTTTCCATGTCCCTCTGCATGACAATAGACTTCCTCCCCTCTCCCATTCCACAGGCCCACCCACCCGGGACATCCACCTTTGTCATTAGCTCAGGAGAGGATGCAAGATGAGAATCTCTGCTATTGTGTGGGGAGACTCAGTTTCCCGGGTTTCCCCCATGGACACATGTTCTTCAGCTGGGTCTGATTTTCTCCAGACAAGCTGTCTTGGGAAGGATTTGGCCAGCCCTAAGAACCTGAAGGGAAAGGGCGGAGGGGGGTTCTCTCTCTGCCCCCGACAGCCCCGAGCTGGGTCGGTCCCTCAGACCTGGCCAGGGGCAGCCCATCCCCCGGCGCCCTTCCCCGGGGCATCCAAGGGCAGGCTCGGCGCCAGCCCCACCCCGCTCGCCACTGCCCGACCATCGTCCTCCCTCGGGGGGCCTGGGCAGGACAGGGACCCGGCTGTGGGAGGCCTCCAGATCTCAGGCCTGGCACACCGTTTACCAGGCTGCTTCCTCCTCTGACGGGGGCCCAGCACACGCCCCAGGAGACTTGGCAGCCGCCCCCAGGGCTCTATCCTCTGGAACTCGTCCCCTTGGAAGGGGCCTGGCCCAGGTGCCAGGTTCGGCTGGTCGGCCAGCCTCCTTTGGAGAAAGCAGGCAAGCCGAGCCAGGCTTGCAGTGGCCCTGGCGTGACACCTGCCACCTCAGGCAGAGGGCCTCCCGCGTGCCCTCCATGGCGGGTTTCTCCCCGGAGCCGTGGCCTGGGCACTAGGAAGGCCGGGCCTCCCCGACTCCCGGGAGGAGGGGCTAGCCCACTTGCGCCCTGGCCCCCAAACCCTCTGGTGCCATCTGCCTGTCTCGGCACTTCTGACTCCACACAGCCTTTCCTACATCTGGGCTGCCTGCCGTGGCAAAGTGCAGGCGTGGGGTGAGGCCATGGCTTTGTCTTTCCAGGAAAAAATGAGCCCCTGGCCGAAGCAGCAGGCCCAGGCAGAGCCTTGAGCTTGAAGCCCAGTAGGTCTGTGGCCCTCAGGGCCAGAGCAATGCTTTCAAGGCAGGGAAGCGGCCTGCAAGCTGAGTGGGAGTGGGGGAGGGGAGGGAGACAGCTGAAGCCGAGTCCAGAAGGGCGGCGATGGAAGAGCTGCAGCTGGGTCAGAGCCTGGAGGGAGGGCGGGGCCTTCACTGAGGACCCCCCCGCCCCCCGAGGCCAGCCCTAGGCCCCGGCGGTCGCGCATGCGCCCTTGGCCTGTGCGGTGTGTGGGGGCTTGAACCCAAGCCCGCAGGGCTCCCGGAGCGGCCAGAGAAAGAAGGGCCCATGGAGAGGTAGGCGAGGTGGGCAGGGGGCGCCACCTTACTCTCCTCAGCTCCCTGAGGGAGAGAGAGAGAGACAGAGACAGAGAGAGAGATCCCTGACCTCTGAGTCTCTGCCTCCACCGCTGGCTGGTGCCAACTCACGCGCCATCCCACTTCCAGCCATCACCCCCACGCCTGCCCCGGGGCCAGCCCCACCACAGAGAGGCCGGTTGGTTCCTGCTCACCTCTGTGCCGTCCCTTCCCGACCTGACCCCAGTGCAGGGGATAAGCTTCAGACAAGTCTTTCCATGTCCCTCTGCATGACAATAGACTTCCTCCCCTCTCCCATTCCACAGGCCCACCCACCCGGGACATCCACCTTTGTCATTAGCTCAGGAGAGGATGCAAGATGAGAATCTCTGCTATTGTGTGGGGAGACTCAGTTTCCCGGGTTTCCCCCATGGACACATGTTCTTCAGCTGGGTCTGATTTTCTCCAGACAAGCTGTCTTGGGAAGGATTTGGCCAGCCCTAAGAACCTGAAGGGAAAGGGCGGAGGGGGGTTCTCTCTCTGCCCCCGACAGCCCCGAGCTGGGTCGGTCCCTCAGACCTGGCCAGGGGCAGCCCATCCCCCGGCGCCCTTCCCCGGGGCATCCAAGGGCAGGCTCGGCGCCAGCCCCACCCCGCTCGCCACTGCCCGACCATCGTCCTCCCTCGGGGGGCCTGGGCAGGACAGGGACCCGGGTGTGGGAGGCCTCCAGATCTCAGGCCTGGCACACCGTTTACCAGGCTGCTTCCTCCTCTGACGGGGGCCCAGCACAAGCCCCAGGAGACTTGGCAGCCGCCCCCAGGGCTCTATCCTCTGGAACTCGTCCCCTTGGAAGGGGCCTGGCCCAGGTGCCAGGTTCGGCTGGTCGGCCAGCCTCCTTTGGAGAAAGCAGGCAAGCCGAGCCAGGCTTGCAGTGGCCCTGGCGTGACACCTGCCACCTCAGGCAGAGGGCCTCCCGCGTGCCCTCCATGGCGGGTTTCTCCCCGGAGCCGTGGCCTGGGCACTAGGAAGGCCGGGCCTCCCCGACTCCCGGGAGGAGGGGCTAGCCCAGTTGCGCCCTGTCCCCCAAACCCTCTGGTGCCATCTGCCTGTCTCGGCACTTCTGACTCCACACAGCCTTTCCTACATCTGGGCTGCCTGCCGTGGCAAAGTGCAGGCGTGGGGTGAGGCCATGGCTTTGTCTTTCCAGGAAAAAATGAGCCCCTGGCCGAAGCAGCAGGCCCAGGCAGAGCCTTGAGCTTGAAGCCCAGTAGGTCTGTGGCCCTCAGGGCCAGAGCAATGCTTTCAAGGCAGGGAAGCGGCCTGCAAGCTGAGTGGGAGTGGGGGAGGGGAGGGAGACAGCTGAAGCCGAGTCCAGAAGGGCGGCGATGGAAGAGCTGCAGCTGGGTCAGAGCCTGGAGGGAGGGCGGGGCCTTCACTGAGGACCCCCCCGCCCCCCGAGGCCAGCCCTAGGCCCCGGCGGTCGCGCATGCGCCCTTGGCCTGTGCGGTGTGTGGGGGCTTGAACCCAAGCCCGCAGGGCTCCCGGAGCGGCCAGAGAAAGAAGGGCCCATGGAGAGGTAGGCGAGGTGGGCAGGGGGCGCCACCTTACTCTCCTCAGCTCCCTGAGGGAGAGAGAGAGAGACAGAGACAGAGAGAGAGATCCCTGACCTCTGAGTCTCTGCCTCCACCGCTGGCTGGTGCCAACTCACGCGCCATCCCACTTCCAGCCATCACCCCCACGCCTGCCCCGGGGCCAGCCCCACCACAGAGAGGCCGGTTGGTTCCTGCTCACCTCTGTGCCGTCCCTTCCCGACCTGACCCCAGTGCAGGGGATAAGCTTCAGACAAGTCTTTCCATGTCCCTCTGCATGACAATAGACTTCCTCCCCTCTCCCATTCCACAGGCCCACCCACCCGGGACATCCACCTTTGTCATTAGCTCAGGAGAGGATGCAAGATGAGAATCTCTGCTATTGTGTGGGGAGACTCAGTTTCCCGGGTTTCCCCCATGGACACATGTTCTTCAGCTGGGTCTGATTTTCTCCAGACAAGCTGTCTTGGGAAGGATTTGGCCAGCCCTAAGAACCTGAAGGGAAAGGGCGGAGGGGGGTTCTCTCTCTGCCCCCGACAGCCCCGAGCTGGGTCGGTCCCTCAGACCTGGCCAGGGGCAGCCCATCCCCCGGCGCCCTTCCCCGGGGCATCCAAGGGCAGGCTCGGCGCCAGCCCCACCCCGCTCGCCACTGCCCGACCATCGTCCTCCCTCGGGGGGCCTGGGCAGGACAGGGACCCGGGTGTGGGAGGCCTCCAGATCTCAGGCCTGGCACACCGTTTACCAGGCTGCTTCCTCCTCTGACGGGGGCCCAGCACAAGCCCCAGGAGACTTGGCAGCCGCCCCCAGGGCTCTATCCTCTGGAACTCGTCCCCTTGGAAGGGGCCTGGCCCAGGTGCCAGGTTCGGCTGGTCGGCCAGCCTCCTTTGGAGAAAGCAGGCAAGCCGAGCCAGGCTTGCAGTGGCCCTGGCGTGACACCTGCCACCTCAGGCAGAGGGCCTCCCGCGTGCCCTCCATGGCGGGTTTCTCCCCGGAGCCGTGGCCTGGGCACTAGGAAGGCCGGGCCTCCCCGACTCCCGGGAGGAGGGGCTAGCCCAGTTGCGCCCTGTCCCCCAAACCCTCTGGTGCCATCTGCCTGTCTCGGCACTTCTGACTCCACACAGCCTTTCCTACATCTGGGCTGCCTGCCGTGGCAAAGTGCAGGCGTGGGGTGAGGCCATGGCTTTGTCTTTCCAGGAAAAAATGAGCCCCTGGCCGAAGCAGCAGGCCCAGGCAGAGCCTTGAGCTTGAAGCCCAGTAGGTCTGTGGCCCTCAGGGCCAGAGCAATGCTTTCAAGGCAGGGAAGCGGCCTGCAAGCTGAGTGGGAGTGGGGGAGGGGAGGGAGACAGCTGAAGCCGAGTCCAGAAGGGCGGCGATGGAAGAGCTGCAGCTGGGTCAGAGCCTGGAGGGAGGGCGGGGCCTTCACTGAGGACCCCCCCGCCCCCCGAGGCCAGCCCTAGGCCCCGGCGGTCGCGCATGCGCCCTTGGCCTGTGCGGTGTGTGGGGGCTTGAACCCAAGCCCGCAGGGCTCCCGGAGCGGCCAGAGAAAGAAGGGCCCATGGAGAGGTAGGCGAGGTGGGCAGGGGGCGCCACCTTACTCTCCTCAGCTCCCTGAGGGAGAGAGAGAGAGACAGAGACAGAGAGAGAGATCCCTGACCTCTGAGTCTCTGCCTCCACCGCTGGCTGGTGCCAACTCACGCGCCATCCCACTTCCAGCCATCACCCCCACGCCTGCCCCGGGGCCAGCCCCACCACAGAGAGGCCGGTTGGTTCCTGCTCACCTCTGTGCCGTCCCTTCCCGACCTGACCCCAGTGCAGGGCATAAGCTTCAGACAAGTCTTTCCATGTCCCTCTGCATGACAATAGACTTCCTCCCCTCTCCCATTCCACAGGCCCACCCACCCGGGACATCCACCTTTGTCATTAGCTCAGGAGAGGATGCAAGATGAGAATCTCTGCTATTGTGTGGGGAGACTCAGTTTCCCGGGTTTCCCCCATGGACACATGTTCTTCAGCTGGGTCTGATTTTCTCCAGACAAGCTGTCTTGGGAAGGATTTGGCCAGCCCTAAGAACCTGAAGGGAAAGGGCGGAGGGGGGTTCTCTCTCTGCCCCCGACAGCCCCGAGCTGGGTCGGTCCCTCAGACCTGGCCAGGGGCAGCCCATCCCCCGGCGCCCTTCCCCGGGGCATCCAAGGGCAGGCTCGGCGCCAGCCCCACCCCGCTCGCCACTGCCCGACCATCGTCCTCCCTCGGGGGGCCTGGGCAGGACAGGGACCCGGGTGTGGGAGGCCTCCAGATCTCAGGCCTGGCACACCGTTTACCAGGCTGCTTCCTCCTCTGACGGGGGCCCAGCACAAGCCCCAGGAGACTTGGCAGCCGCCCCCAGGGCTCTATCCTCTGGAACTCGTCCCCTTGGAAGGGGCCTGGCCCAGGTGCCAGGTTCGGCTGGTCGGCCAGCCTCCTTTGGAGAAAGCAGGCAAGCCGAGCCAGGCTTGCAGTGGCCCTGGCGTGACACCTGCCACCTCAGGCAGAGGGCCTCCCGCGTGCCCTCCATGGCGGGTTTCTCCCCGGAGCCGTGGCCTGGGCACTAGGAAGGCCGGGCCTCCCCGACTCCCGGGAGGAGGGGCTAGCCCAGTTGCGCCCTGTCCCCCAAACCCTCTGGTGCCATCTGCCTGTCTCGGCACTTCTGACTCCACACAGCCTTTCCTACATCTGGGCTGCCTGCCGTGGCAAAGTGCAGGCGTGGGGTGAGGCCATGGCTTTGTCTTTCCAGGAAAAAATGAGCCCCTGGCCGAAGCAGCAGGCCCAGGCAGAGCCTTGAGCTTGAAGCCCAGTAGGTCTGTGGCCCTCAGGGCCAGAGCAATGCTTTCAAGGCAGGGAAGCGGCCTGCAAGCTGAGTGGGAGTGGGGGAGGGGAGGGAGACAGCTGAAGCCGAGTCCAGAAGGGCGGCGATGGAAGAGCTGCAGCTGGGTCAGAGCCTGGAGGGAGGGCGGGGCCTTCACTGAGGACCCCCCCGCCCCCCGAGGCCAGCCCTAGGCCCCGGCGGTCGCGCATGCGCCCTTGGCCTGTGCGGTGTGTGGGGGCTTGAACCCAAGCCCGCAGGGCTCCCGGAGCGGCCAGAGAAAGAAGGGCCCATGGAGAGGTAGGCGAGGTGGGCAGGGGGCGCCACCTTACTCTCCTCAGCTCCCTGAGGGAGAGAGAGAGAGACAGAGACAGAGAGAGAGATCCCTGACCTCTGAGTCTCTGCCTCCACCGCTGGCTGGTGCCAACTCACGCGCCATCCCACTTCCAGCCATCACCCCCACGCCTGCCCCGGGGCCAGCCCCACCACAGAGAGGCCTGTTGGTTCCTGCTCACCTCTGTGCCGTCCCTTCCCGACCTGACCCCAGTGCAGGGGATAAGCTTCAGACAAGTCTTTCCATGTCCCTCTGCATGACAATAGACTTCCTCCCCTCTCCCATTCCACAGGCCCACCCACCCGGGACATCCACCTTTGTCATTAGCTCAGGAGAGGATGCAAGATGAGAATCTCTGCTATTGTGTGGGGAGACTCAGTTTCCCGGGTTTCCCCCATGGACACATGTTCTTCAGCTGGGTCTGATTTTCTCCAGACAAGCTGTCTTGGGAAGGATTTGGCCAGCCCTAAGAACCTGAAGGGAAAGGGCGGAGGGGGGTTCTCTCTCTGCCCCCGACAGCCCCGAGCTGGGTCGGTCCCTCAGACCTGGCCAGGGGCAGCCCATCCCCCGGCGCCCTTCCCCGGGGCATCCAAGGGCAGGCTCGGCGCCAGCCCCACCCCGCTCGCCACTGCCCGACCATCGTCCTCCCTCGGGGGGCCTGGGCAGGACAGGGACCCGGGTGTGGGAGGCCTCCAGATCTCAGGCCTGGCACACCGTTTACCAGGCTGCTTCCTCCTCTGACGGGGGCCCAGCACAAGCCCCAGGAGACTTGGCAGCCGCCCCCAGGGCTCTATCCTCTGGAACTCGTCCCCTTGGAAGGGGCCTGGCCCAGGTGCCAGGTTCGGCTGGTCGGCCAGCCTCCTTTGGAGAAAGCAGGCAAGCCGAGCCAGGCTTGCAGTGGCCCTGGCGTGACACCTGCCACCTCAGGCAGAGGGCCTCCCGCGTGCCCTCCATGGCGGGTTTCTCCCCGGAGCCGTGGCCTGGGCACTAGGAAGGCCGGGCCTCCCCGACTCCCGGGAGGAGGGGCTAGCCCAGTTGCGCCCTGTCCCCCAAACCCTCTGGTGCCATCTGCCTGTCTCGGCACTTCTGACTCCACACAGCCTTTCCTACATCTGGGCTGCCTGCCGTGGCAAAGTGCAGGCGTGGGGTGAGGCCATGGCTTTGTCTTTCCAGGAAAAAATGAGCCCCTGGCCGAAGCAGCAGGCCCAGGCAGAGCCTTGAGCTTGAAGCCCAGTAGGTCTGTGGCCCTCAGGGCCAGAGCAATGCTTTCAAGGCAGGGAAGCGGCCTGCAAGCTGAGTGGGAGTGGGGGAGGGGAGGGAGACAGCTGAAGCCGAGTCCAGAAGGGCGGCGATGGAAGAGCTGCAGCTGGGTCAGAGCCTGGAGGGAGGGCGGGGCCTTCACTGAGGACCCCCCCGCCCCCCGAGGCCAGCCCTAGGCCCCGGCGGTCGCGCATGCGCCCTTGGCCTGTGCGGTGTGTGGGGGCTTGAACCCAAGCCCGCAGGGCTCCCGGAGCGGCCAGAGAAAGAAGGGCCCATGGAGAGGTAGGCGAGGTGGGCAGGGGGCGCCACCTTACTCTCCTCAGCTCCCTGAGGGAGAGAGAGAGAGACAGAGACAGAGAGAGAGATCCCTGACCTCTGAGTCTCTGCCTCCACCGCTGGCTGGTGCCAACTCACGCGCCATCCCACTTCCAGCCATCACCCCCACGCCTGCCCCGGGGCCAGCCCCACCACAGAGAGGCCTGTTGGTTCCTGCTCACCTCTGTGCCGTCCCTTCCCGACCTGACCCCAGTGCAGGGGATAAGCTTCAGACAAGTCTTTCCATGTCCCTCTGCATGACAATAGACTTCCTCCCCTCTCCCATTCCACAGGCCCACCCACCCGGGACATCCACCTTTGTCATTAGCTCAGGAGAGGATGCAAGATGAGAATCTCTGCTATTGTGTGGGGAGACTCAGTTTCCCGGGTTTCCCCCATGGACACATGTTCTTCAGCTGGGTCTGATTTTCTCCAGACAAGCTGTCTTGGGAAGGATTTGGCCAGCCCTAAGAACCTGAAGGGAAAGGGCGGAGGGGGGTTCTCTCTCTGCCCCCGACAGCCCCGAGCTGGGTCGGTCCCTCAGACCTGGCCAGGGGCAGCCCATCCCCCGGCGCCCTTCCCCGGGGCATCCAAGGGCAGGCTCGGCGCCAGCCCCACCCCGCTCGCCACTGCCCGACCATCGTCCTCCCTCGGGGGGCCTGGGCAGGACAGGGACCCGGGTGTGGGAGGCCTCCAGATCTCAGGCCTGGCACACCGTTTACCAGGCTGCTTCCTCCTCTGACGGGGGCCCAGCACAAGCCCCAGGAGACTTGGCAGCCGCCCCCAGGGCTCTATCCTCTGGAACTCGTCCCCTTGGAAGGGGCCTGGCCCAGGTGCCAGGTTCGGCTGGTCGGCCAGCCTCCTTTGGAGAAAGCAGGCAAGCCGAGCCAGGCTTGCAGTGGCCCTGGCGTGACACCTGCCACCTCAGGCAGAGGGCCTCCCGCGTGCCCTCCATGGCGGGTTTCTCCCCGGAGCCGTGGCCTGGGCACTAGGAAGGCCGGGCCTCCCCGACTCCCGGGAGGAGGGGCTAGCCCAGTTGCGCCCTGTCCCCCAAACCCTCTGGTGCCATCTGCCTGTCTCGGCACTTCTGACTCCACACAGCCTTTCCTACATCTGGGCTGCCTGCCGTGGCAAAGTGCAGGCGTGGGGTGAGGCCATGGCTTTGTCTTTCCAGGAAAAAATGAGCCCCTGGCCGAAGCAGCAGGCCCAGGCAGAGCCTTGAGCTTGAAGCCCAGTAGGTCTGTGGCCCTCAGGGCCAGAGCAATGCTTTCAAGGCAGGGAAGCGGCCTGCAAGCTGAGTGGGAGTGGGGGAGGGGAGGGAGACAGCTGAAGCCGAGTCCAGAAGGGCGGCGATGGAAGAGCTGCAGCTGGGTCAGAGCCTGGAGGGAGGGCGGGGCCTTCACTGAGGACCCCCCCGCCCCCCGAGGCCAGCCCTAGGCCCCGGCGGTCGCGCATGCGCCCTTGGCCTGTGCGGTGTGTGGGGGCTTGAACCCAAGCCCGCAGGGCTCCCGGAGCGGCCAGAGAAAGAAGGGCCCATGGAGAGGTAGGCGAGGTGGGCAGGGGGCGCCACCTTACTCTCCTCAGCTCCCTGAGGGAGAGAGAGAGAGACAGAGACAGAGAGAGAGATCCCTGACCTCTGAGTCTCTGCCTCCACCGCTGGCTGGTGCCAACTCACGCGCCATCCCACTTCCAGCCATCACCCCCACGCCTGCCCCGGGGCCAGCCCCACCACAGAGAGGCCGGTTGGTTCCTGCTCACCTCTGTGCCGTCCCTTCCCGACCTGACCCCAGTGCAGGGCATAAGCTTCAGACAAGTCTTTCCATGTCCCTCTGCATGACAATAGACTTCCTCCCCTCTCCCATTCCACAGGCCCACCCACCCGGGACATCCACCTTTGTCATTAGCTCAGGAGAGGATGCAAGATGAGAATCTCTGCTATTGTGTGGGGAGACTCAGTTTCCCGGGTTTCCCCCATGGACACATGTTCTTCAGCTGGGTCTGATTTTCTCCAGGCAAGCTGTCTTGGGAAGGATTTGGCCAGCCCTAAGAACCTGAAGGGAAAGGGCGGAGGGGGGTTCTCTCTCTGCCCCCGACAGCCCCGAGCTGGGTCGGTCCCTCAGACCTGGCCAGGGGCAGCCCATCCCCCGGCGCCCTTCCCCGGGGCATCCAAGGGCAGGCTCGGCGCCAGCCCCACCCCGCTCGCCACTGCCCGACCATCGTCCTCCCTCGGGGGGCCTGGGCAGGACAGGGACCCGGCTGTGGGAGGCCTCCAGATCTCAGGCCTGGCACACCGTTTACCAGGCTGCTTCCTCCTCTGACGGGGGCCCAGCACACGCCCCAGGAGACTTGGCAGCCGCCCCCAGGGCTCTATCCTCTGGAACTCGTCCCCTTGGAAGGGGCCTGGCCCAGGTGCCAGGTTCGGCTGGTCGGCCAGCCTCCTTTGGAGAAAGCAGGCAAGCCGAGCCAGGCTTGCAGTGGCCCTGGCGTGACACCTGCCACCTCAGGCAGAGGGCCTCCCGCGTGCCCTCCATGGCGGGTTTCTCCCCGGAGCCGTGGCCTGGGCACTAGGAAGGCCGGGCCTCCCCGACTCCCGGGAGGAGGGGCTAGCCCACTTGCGCCCTGGCCCCCAAACCCTCTGGTGCCATCTGCCTGTCTCGGCACTTCTGACTCCACACAGCCTTTCCTACATCTGGGCTGCCTGCCGTGGCAAAGTGCAGGCGTGGGGTGAGGCCATGGCTTTGTCTTTCCAGGAAAAAATGAGCCCCTGGCCGAAGCAGCAGGCCCAGGCAGAGCCTTGAGCTTGAAGCCCAGTAGGTCTGTGGCCCTCAGGGCCAGAGCAATGCTTTCAAGGCAGGGAAGCGGCCTGCAAGCTGAGTGGGAGTGGGGGAGGGGAGGGAGACAGCTGAAGCCGAGTCCAGAAGGGCGGCGATGGAAGAGCTGCAGCTGGGTCAGAGCCTGGAGGGAGGGCGGGGCCTTCACTGAGGACCCCCCCGCCCCCCGAGGCCAGCCCTAGGCCCCGGCGGTCGCGCATGCGCCCTTGGCCTGTGCGGTGTGTGGGGGCTTGAACCCAAGCCCGCAGGGCTCCCGGAGCGGCCAGAGAAAGAAGGGCCCATGGAGAGGTAGGCGAGGTGGGCAGGGGGCGCCACCTTACTCTCCTCAGCTCCCTGAGGGAGAGAGAGAGAGACAGAGACAGAGAGAGAGATCCCTGACCTCTGAGTCTCTGCCTCCACCGCTGGCTGGTGCCAACTCACGCGCCATCCCACTTCCAGCCATCACCCCCACGCCTGCCCCGGGGCCAGCCCCACCACAGAGAGGCCGGTTGGTTCCTGCTCACCTCTGTGCCGTCCCTTCCCGACCTGACCCCAGTGCAGGGCATAAGCTTCAGACAAGTCTTTCCATGTCCTTCTGCATGACAATAGACTTCCTCCCCTCTCCCATTCCACAGGCCCACCCACCCGGGACATCCACCTTTGTCATTAGCTCAGGAGAGGATGCAAGATGAGAATCTCTGCTATTGTGTGGGGAGACTCAGTTTCCCGGGTTTCCCCCATGGACACATGTTCTTCAGCTGGGTCTGATTTTCTCCAGACAAGCTGTCTTGGGAAGGATTTGGCCAGCCCTAAGAACCTGAAGGGAAAGGGCGGAGGGGGGTTCTCTCTCTGCCCCCGACAGCCCCGAGCTGGGTCGGTCCCTCAGACCTGGCCAGGGGCAGCCCATCCCCCGGCGCCCTTCCCCGGGGCATCCAAGGGCAGGCTCGGCGCCAGCCCCACCCCGCTCGCCACTGCCCGACCATCGTCCTCCCTCGGGGGGCCTGGGCAGGACAGGGACCCGGGTGTGGGAGGCCTCCAGATCTCAGGCCTGGCACACCGTTTACCAGGCTGCTTCCTCCTCTGACGGGGGCCCAGCACACGCCCCAGGAGACTTGGCAGCCGCCCCCAGGGCTCTATCCTCTGGAACTCGTCCCCTTGGAAGGGGCCTGGCCCAGGTGCCAGGTTCGGCTGGTCGGCCAGCCTCCTTTGGAGAAAGCAGGCAAGCCGAGCCAGGCTTGCAGTGGCCCTGGCGTGACACCTGCCACCTCAGGCAGAGGGCCTCCCGCGTGCCCTCCATGGCGGGTTTCTCCCCGGAGCCGTGGCCTGGGCACTAGGAAGGCCGGGCCTCCCCGACTCCCGGGAGGAGGGGCTAGCCCACTTGCGCCCTGGCCCCCAAACCCTCTGGTGCCATCTGCCTGTCTCGGCACTTCTGACTCCACACAGCCTTTCCTACATCTGGGCTGCCTGCCGTGGCAAAGTGCAGGCGTGGGGTGAGGCCATGGCTTTGTCTTTCCAGGAAAAAATGAGCCCCTGGCCGAAGCAGCAGGCCCAGGCAGAGCCTTGAGCTTGAAGCCCAGTAGGTCTGTGGCCCTCAGGGCCAGAGCAATGCTTTCAAGGCAGGGAAGCGGCCTGCAAGCTGAGTGGGAGTGGGGGAGGGGAGGGAGACAGCTGAAGCCGAGTCCAGAAGGGCGGCGATGGAACAGCTGCAGCTGAGTCAGAGCCTGGAGGGAGGGCGGGGCCTTCACTGAGGACCCCCCCGCCCCCCGAGGCCAGCCCTAGGCCCCGGCGGTCGCGCATGCGCCCTTGGCCTGTGCGGTGTGTGGGGGCTTGAACCCAAGCCCGCAGGGCTCCCGGAGCGGCCAGAGAAAGAAGGGCCCATGGAGAGGTAGGCGAGGTGGGCAGGGGGCGCCACCTTACTCTCCTCAGCTCCCTGAGGGAGAGAGAGAGAGACAGAGACAGAGAGAGAGATCCCTGACCTCTGAGTCTCTGCCTCCACCGCTGGCTGGTGCCAACTCACGCGCCATCCCACTTCCAGCCATCACCCCCACGCCTGCCCCGGGGCCAGCCCCACCACAGAGAGGCCGGTTGGTTCCTGCTCACCTCTGTGCCGTCCCTTCCCGACCTGACCCCAGTGCAGGGCATAAGCTTCAGACAAGTCTTTCCATGTCCCTCTGCATGACAATAGACTTCCTCCCCTCTCCCATTCCACAGGCCCACCCACCCGGGACATCCACCTTTGTCATTAGCTCAGGAGAGGATGCAAGATGAGAATCTCTGCTATTGTGTGGGGAGACTCAGTTTCCCGGGTTTCCCCCATGGACACATGTTCTTCAGCTGGGTCTGATTTTCTCCAGACAAGCTGTCTTGGGAAGGATTTGGCCAGCCCTAAGAACCTGAAGGGAAAGGGCGGAGGGGGGTTCTCTCTCTGCCCCCGACAGCCCCGAGCTGGGTCGGTCCCTCAGACCTGGCCAGGGGCAGCCCATCCCCCGGCGCCCTTCCCCGGGGCATCCAAGGGCAGGCTCGGCGCCAGCCCCACCCCGCTCGCCACTGCCCGACCATCGTCCTCCCTCGGGGGGCCTGGGCAGGACAGGGACCCGGGTGTGGGAGGCCTCCAGATCTCAGGCCTGGCACACCGTTTACCAGGCTGCTTCCTCCTCTGACGGGGGCCCAGCACACGCCCCAGGAGACTTGGCAGCCGCCCCCAGGGCTCTATCCTCTGGAACTCGTCCCCTTGGAAGGGGCCTGGCCCAGGTGCCAGGTTCGGCTGGTCGGCCAGCCTCCTTTGGAGAAAGCAGGCAAGCCGAGCCAGGCTTGCAGTGGCCCTGGCGTGACACCTGCCACCTCAGGCAGAGGGCCTCCCGCGTGCCCTCCATGGCGGGTTTCTCCCCGGAGCCGTGGCCTGGGCACTAGGAAGGCCGGGCCTCCCCGACTCCCGGGAGGAGGGGCTAGCCCACTTGCGCCCTGGCCCCCAAACCCTCTGGTGCCATCTGCCTGTCTCGGCACTTCTGACTCCACACAGCCTTTCCTACATCTGGGCTGCCTGCCGTGGCAAAGTGCAGGCGTGGGGTGAGGCCATGGCTTTGTCTTTCCAGGAAAAAATGAGCCCCTGGCCGAAGCAGCAGGCCCAGGCAGAGCCTTGAGCTTGAAGCCCAGTAGGTCTGTGGCCCTCAGGGCCAGAGCAATGCTTTCAAGGCAGGGAAGCGGCCTGCAAGCTGAGTGGGAGTGGGGGAGGGGAGGGAGACAGCTGAAGCCGAGTCCAGAAGGGCGGCGATGGAAGAGCTGCAGCTGGGTCAGAGCCTGGAGGGAGGGCGGGGCCTTCACTGAGGACCCCCCCCGCCCCCCGAGGCCAGCCCTAGGCCCCGGCGGTCGCGCATGCGCCCTTGGCCTGTGCGGTGTGTGGGGGCTTGAACCCAAGCCCGCAGGGCTCCCGGAGCGGCCAGAGAAAGAAGGGCCCATGGAGAGGTAGGCGAGGTGGGCAGGGGGCGCCACCTTACTCTCCTCAGCTCCCTGAGGGAGAGAGAGAGAGACAGAGACAGAGAGAGAGATCCCTGACCTCTGAGTCTCTGCCTCCACCGCTGGCTGGTGCCAACTCACGCGCCATCCCACTTCCAGCCATCACCCCCACGCCTGCCCCGGGGCCAGCCCCACCACAGAGAGGCCGGTTGGTTCCTGCTCACCTCTGTGCCGTCCCTTCCCGACCTGACCCCAGTGCAGGGCATAAGCTTCAGACAAGTCTTTCCATGTCCCTCTGCATGACAATAGACTTCCTCCCCTCTCCCATTCCACAGGCCCACCCACCCGGGACATCCACCTTTGTCATTAGCTCAGGAGAGGATGCAAGATGAGAATCTCTGCTATTGTGTGGGGAGACTCAGTTTCCCGGGTTTCCCCCATGGACACATGTTCTTCAGCTGGGTCTGATTTTCTCCAGACAAGCTGTCTTGGGAAGGATTTGGCCAGCCCTAAGAACCTGAAGGGAAAGGGCGGAGGGGGGTTCTCTCTCTGCCCCCGACAGCCCCGAGCTGGGTCGGTCCCTCAGACCTGGCCAGGGGCAGCCCATCCCCCGGCGCCCTTCCCCGGGGCATCCAAGGGCAGGCTCGGCGCCAGCCCCACCCCGCTCGCCACTGCCCGACCATCGTCCTCCCTCGGGGGGCCTGGGCAGGACAGGGACCCGGGTGTGGGAGGCCTCCAGATCTCAGGCCTGGCACACCGTTTACCAGGCTGCTTCCTCCTCTGACGGGGGCCCAGCACACGCCCCAGGAGACTTGGCAGCCGCCCCCAGGGCTCTAGCCTCTGGAACTCGTCCCCTTGGAAGGGGCCTGGCCCAGGTGCCAGGTTCGGCTGGTCGGCCAGCCTCCTTTGGAGAAAGCAGGCAAGCCGAGCCAGGCTTGCAGTGGCCCTGGCGTGACACCTGCCACCTCAGGCAGAGGGCCTCCCGCGTGCCCTCCATGGCGGGTTTCTCCCCGGAGCCGTGGCCTGGGCACTAGGAAGGCCGGGCCTCCCCGACTCCCGGGAGGAGGGGCTAGCCCACTTGCGCCCTGGCCCCCAAACCCTCTGGTGCCATCTGCCTGTCTCGGCACTTCTGACTCCACACAGCCTTTCCTACATCTGGGCTGCCTGCCGTGGCAAAGTGCAGGCGTGGGGTGAGGCCATGGCTTTGTCTTTCCAGGAAAAAATGAGCCCCTGGCCGAAGCAGCAGGCCCAGGCAGAGCCTTGAGCTTGAAGCCCAGTAGGTCTGTGGCCCTCAGGGCCAGAGCAATGCTTTCAAGGCAGGGAAGCGGCCTGCAAGCTGAGTGGGAGTGGGGGAGGGGAGGGAGACAGCTGAAGCCGAGTCCAGAAGGGCGGCGATGGAAGAGCTGCAGCTGAGTCAGAGCCTGGAGGGAGGGCGGGGCCTTCACTGAGGACCCCCCCGCCCCCCGAGGCCAGCCCTAGGCCCCAGCGGTCGCGCATGCGCCCTTGGCCTGTGCGGTGTGTGGGGGCTTGAACCCAAGCCCGCAGGGCTCCCGGAGCGGCCAGAGAAAGAAGGGCCCATGGAGAGGTAGGCGAGGTGGGCAGGGGGCGCCACCTTACTCTCCTCAGCTCCCTGAGGGAGAGAGAGAGAGACAGAGACAGAGAGAGAGATCCCTGACCTCTGAGTCTCTGCCTCCACCGCTGGCTGGTGCCAACTCACGCGCCATCCCACTTCCAGCCATCACCCCCACGCCTGCCCCGGGGCCAGCCCCACCACAGAGAGGCCGGTTGGTTCCTGCTCACCTCTGTGCCGTCCCTTCCCGACCTGACCCCAGTGCAGGGCATAAGCTTCAGACAAGTCTTTCCATGTCCCTCTGCATGACAATAGACTTCCTCCCCTCTCCCATTCCACAGGCCCACCCACCCGGGACATCCACCTTTGTCATTAGCTCAGGAGAGGATGCAAGATGAGAATCTCTGCTATTGTGTGGGGAGACTCAGTTTCCCGGGTTTCCCCCATGGACACATGTTCTTCAGCTGGGTCTGATTTTCTCCAGACAAGCTGTCTTGGGAAGGATTTGGCCAGCCCTAAGAACCTGAAGGGAAAGGGCGGAGGGGGGTTCTCTCTCTGCCCCCGACAGCCCCGAGCTGGGTCGGTCCCTCAGACCTGGCCAGGGGCAGCCCATCCCCCGGCGCCCTTCCCCGGGGCATCCAAGGGCAGGCTCGGCGCCAGCCCCACCCCGCTCGCCACTGCCCGACCATCGTCCTCCCTCGGGGGGCCTGGGCAGGACAGGGACCCGGCTGTGGGAGGCCTCCAGATCTCAGGCCTGGCACACCGTTTACCAGGCTGCTTCCTCCTCTGACGGGGGCCCAGCACACGCCCCAGGAGACTTGGCAGCCGCCCCCAGGGCTCTATCCTCTGGAACTCGTCCCCTTGGAAGGGGCCTGGCCCAGGTGCCAGGTTCGGCTGGTCGGCCAGCCTCCTTTGGAGAAAGCAGGCAAGCCGAGCCAGGCTTGCAGTGGCCCTGGCGTGACACCTGCCACCTCAGGCAGAGGGCCTCCCGCGTGCCCTCCATGGCGGGTTTCTCCCCGGAGCCGTGGCCTGGGCACTAGGAAGGCCGGGCCTCCCCGACTCCCGGGAGGAGGGGCTAGCCCACTTGCGCCCTGGCCCCCAAACCCTCTGGTGCCATCTGCCTGTCTCGGCACTTCTGACTCCACACAGCCTTTCCTACATCTGGGCTGCCTGCCGTGGCAAAGTGCAGGCGTGGGGTGAGGCCATGGCTTTGTCTTTCCAGGAAAAAATGAGCCCCTGGCCGAAGCAGCAGGCCCAGGCAGAGCCTTGAGCTTGAAGCCCAGTAGGTCTGTGGCCCTCAGGGCCAGAGCAATGCTTTCAAGGCAGGGAAGCGGCCTGCAAGCTGAGTGGGAGTGGGGGAGGGGAGGGAGACAGCTGAAGCCGAGTCCAGAAGGGCGGCGATGGAAGAGCTGCAGCTGGGTCAGAGCCTGGAGGGAGGGCGGGGCCTTCACTGAGGACCCCCCCGCCCCCCGAGGCCAGCCCTAGGCCCCGGCGGTCGCGCATGCGCCCTTGGCCTGTGCGGTGTGTGGGGGCTTGAACCCAAGCCCGCAGGGCTCCCGGAGCGGCCAGAGAAAGAAGGGCCCATGGAGAGGTAGGCGAGGTGGGCAGGGGGCGCCACCTTACTCTCCTCAGCTCCCTGAGGGAGAGAGAGAGAGACAGAGACAGAGAGAGAGATCCCTGACCTCTGAGTCTCTGCCTCCACCGCTGGCTGGTGCCAACTCACGCGCCATCCCACTTCCAGCCATCACCCCCACGCCTGCCCCGGGGCCAGCCCCACCACAGAGAGGCCGGTTGGTTCCTGCTCACCTCTGTGCCGTCCCTTCCCGACCTGACCCCAGTGCAGGGCATAAGCTTCAGACAAGTCTTTCCATGTCCCTCTGCATGACAATAGACTTCCTCCCCTCTCCCATTCCACAGGCCCACCCACCCGGGACATCCACCTTTGTCATTAGCTCAGGAGAGGATGCAAGATGAGAATCTCTGCTATTGTGTGGGGAGACTCAGTTTCCCGGGTTTCCCCCATGGACACATGTTCTTCAGCTGGGTCTGATTTTCTCCAGACAAGCTGTCTTGGGAAGGATTTGGCCAGCCCTAAGAACCTGAAGGGAAAGGGCGGAGGGGGGTTCTCTCTCTGCCCCCGACAGCCCCGAGCTGGGTCGGTCCCTCAGACCTGGCCAGGGGCAGCCCATCCCCCGGCGCCCTTCCCCGGGGCATCCAAGGGCAGGCTCGGCGCCAGCCCCACCCCGCTCGCCACTGCCCGACCATCGTCCTCCCTCGGGGGGCCTGGGCAGGACAGGGACCCGGGTGTGGGAGGCCTCCAGATCTCAGGCCTGGCACACCGTTTACCAGGCTGCTTCCTCCTCTGACGGGGGCCCAGCACACGCCCCAGGAGACTTGGCAGCCGCCCCCAGGGCTCTATCCTCTGGAACTCGTCCCCTTGGAAGGGGCCTGGCCCAGGTGCCAGGTTCGGCTGGTCGGCCAGCCTCCTTTGGAGAAAGCAGGCAAGCCGAGCCAGGCTTGCAGTGGCCCTGGCGTGACACCTGCCACCTCAGGCAGAGGGCCTCCCGCGTGCCCTCCATGGCGGGTTTCTCCCCGGAGCCGTGGCCTGGGCACTAGGAAGGCCGGGCCTCCCCGACTCCCGGGAGGAGGGGCTAGCCCACTTGCGCCCTGGCCCCCAAACCCTCTGGTGCCATCTGCCTGTCTCGGCACTTCTGACTCCACACAGCCTTTCCTACATCTGGGCTGCCTGCCGTGGCAAAGTGCAGGCGTGGGGTGAGGCCATGGCTTTGTCTTTCCAGGAAAAAATGAGCCCCTGGCCGAAGCAGCAGGCCCAGGCAGAGCCTTGAGCTTGAAGCCCAGTAGGTCTGTGGCCCTCAGGGCCAGAGCAATGCTTTCAAGGCAGGGAAGCGGCCTGCAAGCTGAGTGGGAGTGGGGGAGGGGAGGGAGACAGCTGAAGCCGAGTCCAGAAGGGCGGCGATGGAAGAGCTGCAGCTGGGTCAGAGCCTGGAGGGAGGGCGGGGCCTTCACTGAGGACCCCCCCGCCCCCCGAGGCCAGCCCTAGGCCCCGGCGGTCGCGCATGCGCCCTTGGCCTGTGCGGTGTGTGGGGGCTTGAACCCAAGCCCGCAGGGCTCCCGGAGCGGCCAGAGAAAGAAGGGCCCATGGAGAGGTAGGCGAGGTGGGCAGGGGGCGCCACCTTACTCTCCTCAGCTCCCTGAGGGAGAGAGAGAGAGACAGAGACAGAGAGAGAGATCCCTGACCTCTGAGTCTCTGCCTCCACCGCTGGCTGGTGCCAACTCACGCGCCATCCCACTTCCAGCCATCACCCCCACGCCTGCCCCGGGGCCAGCCCCACCACAGAGAGGCCGGTTGGTTCCTGCTCACCTCTGTGCCGTCCCTTCCCGACCTGACCCCAGTGCAGGGCATAAGCTTCAGACAAGTCTTTCCATGTCCCTCTGCATGACAATAGACTTCCTCCCCTCTCCCATTCCACAGGCCCACCCACCCGGGACATCCACCTTTGTCATTAGCTCAGGAGAGGATGCAAGATGAGAATCTCTGCTATTGTGTGGGGAGACTCAGTTTCCCGGGTTTCCCCCATGGACACATGTTCTTCAGCTGGGTCTGATTTTCTCCAGACAAGCTGTCTTGGGAAGGATTTGGCCAGCCCTAAGAACCTGAAGGGAAAGGGCGGAGGGGGGTTCTCTCTCTGCCCCCGACAGCCCCGAGCTGGGTCGGTCCCTCAGACCTGGCCAGGGGCAGCCCATCCCCCGGCGCCCTTCCCCGGGGCATCCAAGGGCAGGCTCGGCGCCAGCCCCACCCCGCTCGCCACTGCCCGACCATCGTCCTCCCTCGGGGGGCCTGGGCAGGACAGGGACCCGGCTGTGGGAGGCCTCCAGATCTCAGGCCTGGCACACCGTTTACCAGGCTGCTTCCTCCTCTGACGGGGGCCCAGCACACGCCCCAGGAGACTTGGCAGCCGCCCCCAGGGCTCTATCCTCTGGAACTCGTCCCCTTGGAAGGGGCCTGGCCCAGGTGCCAGGTTCGGCTGGTCGGCCAGCCTCCTTTGGAGAAAGCAGGCAAGCCGAGCCAGGCTTGCAGTGGCCCTGGCGTGACACCTGCCACCTCAGGCAGAGGGCCTCCCGCGTGCCCTCCATGGCGGGTTTCTCCCCGGAGCCGTGGCCTGGGCACTAGGAAGGCCGGGCCTCCCCGACTCCCGGGAGGAGGGGCTAGCCCACTTGCGCCCTGGCCCCCAAACCCTCTGGTGCCATCTGCCTGTCTCGGCACTTCTGACTCCACACAGCCTTTCCTACATCTGGGCTGCCTGCCGTGGCAAAGTGCAGGCGTGGGGTGAGGCCATGGCTTTGTCTTTCCAGGAAAAAATGAGCCCCTGGCCGAAGCAGCAGGCCCAGGCAGAGCCTTGAGCTTGAAGCCCAGTAGGTCTGTGGCCCTCAGGGCCAGAGCAATGCTTTCAAGGCAGGGAAGCGGCCTGCAAGCTGAGTGGGAGTGGGGGAGGGGAGGGAGACAGCTGAAGCCGAGTCCAGAAGGGCGGCGATGGAAGAGCTGCAGCTGGGTCAGAGCCTGGAGGGAGGGCGGGGCCTTCACTGAGGACCCCCCCGCCCCCCGAGGCCAGCCCTAGGCCCCGGCGGTCGCGCATGCGCCCTTGGCCTGTGCGGTGTGTGGGGGCTTGAACCCAAGCCCGCAGGGCTCCCGGAGCGGCCAGAGAAAGAAGGGCCCATGGAGAGGTAGGCGAGGTGGGCAGGGGGCGCCACCTTACTCTCCTCAGCTCCCTGAGGGAGAGAGAGAGAGACAGAGACAGAGAGAGAGATCCCTGACCTCTGAGTCTCTGCCTCCACCGCTGGCTGGTGCCAACTCACGCGCCATCCCACTTCCAGCCATCACCCCCACGCCTGCCCCGGGGCCAGCCCCACCACAGAGAGGCCGGTTGGTTCCTGCTCACCTCTGTGCCGTCCCTTCCCGACCTGACCCCAGTGCAGGGCATAAGCTTCAGACAAGTCTTTCCATGTCCCTCTGCATGACAATAGACTTCCTCCCCTCTCCCATTCCACAGGCCCACCCACCCGGGACATCCACCTTTGTCATTAGCTCAGGAGAGGATGCAAGATGAGAATCTCTGCTATTGTGTGGGGAGACTCAGTTTCCCGGGTTTCCCCCATGGACACATGTTCTTCAGCTGGGTCTGATTTTCTCCAGACAAGCTGTCTTGGGAAGGATTTGGCCAGCCCTAAGAACCTGAAGGGAAAGGGCGGAGGGGGGTTCTCTCTCTGCCCCCGACAGCCCCGAGCTGGGTCGGTCCCTCAGACCTGGCCAGGGGCAGCCCATCCCCCGGCGCCCTTCCCCGGGGCATCCAAGGGCAGGCTCGGCGCCAGCCCCACCCCGCTCGCCACTGCCCGACCATCGTCCTCCCTCGGGGGGCCTGGGCAGGACAGGGACCCGGCTGTGGGAGGCCTCCAGATCTCAGGCCTGGCACACCGTTTACCAGGCTGCTTCCTCCTCTGACGGGGGCCCAGCACACGCCCCAGGAGACTTGGCAGCCGCCCCCAGGGCTCTAGCCTCTGGAACTCGTCCCCTTGGAAGGGGCCTGGCCCAGGTGCCAGGTTCGGCTGGTCGGCCAGCCTCCTTTGGAGAAAGCAGGCAAGCCGAGCCAGGCTTGCAGTGGCCCTGGCGTGACACCTGCCACCTCAGGCAGAGGGCCTCCCGCGTGCCCTCCATGGCGGGTTTCTCCCCGGAGCCGTGGCCTGGGCACTAGGAAGGCCGGGCCTCCCCGACTCCCGGGAGGAGGGGCTAGCCCACTTGCGCCCTGGCCCCCAAACCCTCTGGTGCCATCTGCCTGTCTCGGCACTTCTGACTCCACACAGCCTTTCCTACATCTGGGCTGCCTGCCGTGGCAAAGTGCAGGCGTGGGGTGAGGCCATGGCTTTGTCTTTCCAGGAAAAAATGAGCCCCTGGCCGAAGCAGCAGGCCCAGGCAGAGCCTTGAGCTTGAAGCCCAGTAGGTCTGTGGCCCTCAGGGCCAGAGCAATGCTTTCAAGGCAGGGAAGCGGCCTGCAAGCTGAGTGGGAGTGGGGGAGGGGAGGGAGACAGCTGAAGCCGAGTCCAGAAGGGTGGCGATGGAAGAGCTGCAGCTGGGTCAGAGCCTGGAGGGAGGGCGGGGCCTTCACTGAGGACCCCCCCGCCCCCCGAGGCCAGCCCTAGGCCCCGGCGGTCGCGCATGCGCCCTTGCCCTTGGCCTGTGCGGTGTGTGGGGGCTTGAACCCAAGCCCGCAGGGCTCCCGGAGCGGCCAGAGAAAGAAGGGCCCATGGAGAGGTAGGCGAGGTGGGCAGGGGGCGCCACCTTACTCTCCTCAGCTCCCTGAGGGAGAGAGAGAGAGACAGAGACAGAGAGAGAGATCCCTGACCTCTGAGTCTCTGCCTCCACCGCTGGCTGGTGCCAACTCACGCGCCATCCCTCTTCCAGCCATCACCCCCACGCCTGCCCCGGGGCCAGCCCCACCACAGACAGGCCGGTTGCTTCCTGCTCACCTCTGTGCCGTCCCTTCCCGACCTGACCCCAGTGCAGGGGATAAGCTTCAGACAAGTCTTTCCATGTCCCTCTGCATGACAATAGACTTCCTCCCCTCTCCCATTCCACAGGCCCACCCACCCGGGACATCCACCTTTGTCATTAGCTCAGGAGAGGATGCAAGATGAGAATCTCTGCTATTGTGTGGGGAGACTCAGTTTCCCGGGTTTCCCCCATGGACACATGTTCTTCAGCTGGGTCTGATTTTCTCCAGACAAGCTGTCTTGGGAAGGATTTGGCCAGCCCTAAGAACCTGAAGGGAAAGGGCGGAGGGGGGTTCTCTCTCTGCCCCCGACAGCCCCGAGCTGGGTCGGTCCCTCAGACCTGGCCAGGGGCAGCCCATCCCCCGGCGCCCTTCCCCGGGGCATCCAAGGGCAGGCTCGGCGCCAGCCCCACCCCGCTCGCCACTGCCCGACCATCGTCCTCCCTCGGGGGGCCTGGGCAGGACAGGGACCCGGGTGTGGGAGGCCTCCAGATCTCAGGCCTGGCACACCGTTTACCAGGCTGCTTCCTCCTCTGACGGGGGCCCAGCACACGCCCCAGGAGACTTGGCAGCCGCCCCCAGGGCTCTAGCCTCTGGAACTCGTCCCCTTGGAAGGGGCCTGGCCCAGGTGCCAGGTTCGGCTGGTCGGCCAGCCTCCTTTGGAGAAAGCAGGCAAGCCGAGCCAGGCTTGCAGTGGCCCTGGCGTGACACCTGCCACCTCAGGCAGAGGGCCTCCCGCGTGCCCTCCATGGCGGGTTTCTCCCCGGAGCCGTGGCCTGGGCACTAGGAAGGCCGGGCCTCCCCGACTCCCGGGAGGAGGGGCTAGCCCAGTTGCGCCCTGGCCCCCAAACCCTCTGGTGCCATCTGCCTGTCTCGGCACTTCTGACTCCACACAGCCTTTCCTACATCTGGGCTGCCTGCCGTGGCAAAGTGCAGGCGTGGGGTGAGGCCATGGCTTTGTCTTTCCAGGAAAAAATGAGCCCCTGGCCGAAGCAGCAGGCCCAGGCAGAGCCTTGAGCTTGAAGCCCAGTAGGTCTGTGGCCCTCAGGGCCAGAGCAATGCTTTCAAGGCAGGGAAGCGGCCTGCAAGCTGAGTGGGAGTGGGGGAGGGGAGGGAGACAGCTGAAGCCGAGTCCAGAAGGGCGGCGATGGAAGAGCTGCAGCTGGGTCAGAGCCTGGAGGGAGGGCGGGGCCTTCACTGAGGACCCCCCGCCCCCCGAGGCCAGCCCTAGGCCCCGGCGGTCGCGCATGCGCCCTTGGCCTGTGCGGTGTGTGGGGGCTTGAACCCAAGCCCGCAGGGCTCCCGGAGCGGCCAGAGAAAGAAGGGCCCATGGAGAGGTAGGCGAGGTGGGCAGGGGGCGCCACCTTACTCTCCTCAGCTCCCTGAGGGAGAGAGAGAGAGACAGAGACAGAGAGAGAGATCCCTGACCTCTGAGTCTCTGCCTCCACCGCTGGCTGGTGCCAACTCACGCGCCATCCCACTTCCAGCCATCACCCCCACGCCTGCCCCGGGGCCAGCCCCACCACAGAGAGGCCGGTTGGTTCCTGCTCACCTCTGTGCCGTCCCTTCCCGACCTGACCCCAGTGCAGGGCATAAGCTTCAGACAAGTCTTTCCATGTCCCTCTGCATGACAATAGACTTCCTCCCCTCTCCCATTCCACAGGCCCACCCACCCGGGACATCCACCTTTGTCATTAGCTCAGGAGAGGATGCAAGATGAGAATCTCTGCTATTGTGTGGGGAGACTCAGTTTCCCGGGTTTCCCCCATGGACACATGTTCTTCAGCTGGGTCTGATTTTCTCCAGACAAGCTGTCTTGGGAAGGATTTGGCCAGCCCTAAGAACCTGAAGGGAAAGGGCGGAGGGGGGTTCTCTCTCTGCCCCCGACAGCCCCGAGCTGGGTCGGTCCCTCAGACCTGGCCAGGGGCAGCCCATCCCCCGGCGCCCTTCCCCGGGGCATCCAAGGGCAGGCTCGGCGCCAGCCCCACCCCGCTCGCCACTGCCCGACCATCGTCCTCCCTCGGGGGGCCTGGGCAGGACAGGGACCCGGCTGTGGGAGGCCTCCAGATCTCAGGCCTGGCACACCGTTTACCAGGCTGCTTCCTCCTCTGACGGGGGCCCAGCACACGCCCCAGGAGACTTGGCAGCCGCCCCCAGGGCTCTATCCTCTGGAACTCGTCCCCTTGGAAGGGGCCTGGCCCAGGTGCCAGGTTCGGCTGGTCGGCCAGCCTCCTTTGGAGAAAGCAGGCAAGCCGAGCCAGGCTTGCAGTGGCCCTGGCGTGACACCTGCCACCTCAGGCAGAGGGCCTCCCGCGTGCCCTCCATGGCGGGTTTCTCCCCGGAGCCGTGGCCTGGGCACTAGGAAGGCCGGGCCTCCCCGACTCCCGGGAGGAGGGGCTAGCCCACTTGCGCCCTGGCCCCCAAACCCTCTGGTGCCATCTGCCTGTCTCGGCACTTCTGACTCCACACAGCCTTTCCTACATCTGGGCTGCCTGCCGTGGCAAAGTGCAGGCGTGGGGTGAGGCCATGGCTTTGTCTTTCCAGGAAAAAATGAGCCCCTGGCCGAAGCAGCAGGCCCAGGCAGAGCCTTGAGCTTGAAGCCCAGTAGGTCTGTGGCCCTCAGGGCCAGAGCAATGCTTTCAAGGCAGGGAAGCGGCCTGCAAGCTGAGTGGGAGTGGGGGAGGGGAGGGAGACAGCTGAAGCCGAGTCCAGAAGGGCGGCGATGGAAGAGCTGCAGCTGGGTCAGAGCCTGGAGGGAGGGCGGGGCCTTCACTGAGGACCCCCCCGCCCCCCGAGGCCAGCCCTAGGCCCCGGCGGTCGCGCATGCGCCCTTGGCCTGTGCGGTGTGTGGGGGCTTGAACCCAAGCCCGCAGGGCTCCCGGAGCGGCCAGAGAAAGAAGGGCCCATGGAGAGGTAGGCGAGGTGGGCAGGGGGCGCCACCTTACTCTCCTCAGCTCCCTGAGGGAGAGAGAGAGAGACAGAGACAGAGAGAGAGATCCCTGACCTCTGAGTCTCTGCCTCCACCGCTGGCTGGTGCCAACTCACGCGCCATCCCTCTTCCAGCCATCACCCCCACGCCTGCCCCGGGGCCAGCCCCACCACAGACAGGCCGGTTGCTTCCTGCTCACCTCTGTGCCGTCCCTTCCCGACCTGACCCCAGTGCAGGGGATAAGCTTCAGACAAGTCTTTCCATGTCCCTCTGCATGACAATAGACTTCCTCCCCTCTCCCATTCCACAGGCCCACCCACCCGGGACATCCACCTTTGTCATTAGCTCAGGAGAGGATGCAAGATGAGAATCTCTGCTATTGTGTGGGGAGACTCAGTTTCCCGGGTTTCCCCCATGGACACATGTTCTTCAGCTGGGTCTGATTTTCTCCAGACAAGCTGTCTTGGGAAGGATTTGGCCAGCCCTAAGAACCTGAAGGGAAAGGGCGGAGGGGGGTTCTCTCTCTGCCCCCGACAGCCCCGAGCTGGGTCGGTCCCTCAGACCTGGCCAGGGGCAGCCCATCCCCCGGCGCCCTTCCCCGGGGCATCCAAGGGCAGGCTCGGCGCCAGCCCCACCCCGCTCGCCACTGCCCGACCATCGTCCTCCCTCGGGGGGCCTGGGCAGGACAGGGACCCGGGTGTGGGAGGCCTCCAGATCTCAGGCCTGGCACACCGTTTACCAGGCTGCTTCCTCCTCTGACGGGGGCCCAGCACACGCCCCAGGAGACTTGGCAGCCGCCCCCAGGGCTCTATCCTCTGGAACTCGTCCCCTTGGAAGGGGCCTGGCCCAGGTGCCAGGTTCGGCTGGTCGGCCAGCCTCCTTTGGAGAAAGCAGGCAAGCCGAGCCAGGCTTGCAGTGGCCCTGGCGTGACACCTGCCACCTCAGGCAGAGGGCCTCCCGCGTGCCCTCCATGGCGGGTTTCTCCCCGGAGCCGTGGCCTGGGCACTAGGAAGGCCGGGCCTCCCCGACTCCCGGGAGGAGGGGCTAGCCCACTTGCGCCTTGGCCCCCAAACCCTCTGGTGCCATCTGCCTGTCTCGGCACTTCTGACTCCACACAGCCTTTCCTACATCTGGGCTGCCTGCCGTGGCAAAGTGCAGGCGTGGGGTGAGGCCATGGCTTTGTCTTTCCAGGAAAAAATGAGCCCCTGGCCGAAGCAGCAGGCCCAGGCAGAGCCTTGAGCTTGAAGCCCAGTAGGTCTGTGGCCCTCAGGGCCAGAGCAATGCTTTCAAGGCAGGGAAGCGGCCTGCAAGCTGAGTGGGAGTGGGGGAGGGGAGGGAGACAGCTGAAGCCGAGTCCAGAAGGGCGGCGATGGAAGAGCTGCAGCTGGGTCAGAGCCTGGAGGGAGGGCGGGGCCTTCACTGAGGACCCCCCGCCCCCCGAGGCCAGCCCTAGGCCCCGGCGGTCGCGCATGCGCCCTTGGCCTGTGCGGTGTGTGGGGGCTTGAACCCAAGCCCGCAGGGCTCCCGGAGCGGCCAGAGAAAGAAGGGCCCATGGAGAGGTAGGCGAGGTGGGCAGGGGGCGCCACCTTACTCTCCTCAGCTCCCTGAGGGAGAGAGAGAGAGACAGAGACAGAGAGAGAGATCCCTGACCTCTGAGTCTCTGCCTCCACCGCTGGCTGGTGCCAACTCACGCGCCATCCCACTTCCAGCCATCACCCCCACGCCTGCCCCGGGGCCAGCCCCACCACAGAGAGGCCGGTTGGTTCCTGCTCACCTCTGTGCCGTCCCTTCCCGACCTGACCCCAGTGCAGGGCATAAGCTTCAGACAAGTCTTTCCATGTCCCTCTGCATGACAATAGACTTCCTCCCCTCTCCCATTCCACAGGCCCACCCACCCGGGACATCCACCTTTGTCATTAGCTCAGGAGAGGATGCAAGATGAGAATCTCTGCTATTGTGTGGGGAGACTCAGTTTCCCGGGTTTCCCCCATGGACACATGTTCTTCAGCTGGGTCTGATTTTCTCCAGACAAGCTGTCTTGGGAAGGATTTGGCCAGCCCTAAGAACCTGAAGGGAAAGGGCGGAGGGGGTTTCTCTCTCTGCCCCCGACAGCCCCGAGCTGGGTCGGTCCCTCAGACCTGGCCAGGGGCAGCCCATCCCCCGGCGCCCTTCCCCGGGGCATCCAAGGGCAGGCTCGGCGCCAGCCCCACCCCGCTCGCCACTGCCCGACCATCGTCCTCCCTCGGGGGGCCTGGGCAGGACAGGGACCCGGCTGTGGGAGGCCTCCAGATCTCAGGCCTGGCACACCGTTTACCAGGCTGCTTCCTCCTCTGACGGGGGCCCAGCACACGCCCCAGGAGACTTGGCAGCCGCCCCCAGGGCTCTATCCTCTGGAACTCGTCCCCTTGGAAGGGGCCTGGCCCAGGTGCCAGGTTCGGCTGGTCGGCCAGCCTCCTTTGGAGAAAGCAGGCAAGCCGAGCCAGGCTTGCAGTGGCCCTGGCGTGACACCTGCCACCTCAGGCAGAGGGCCTCCCGCGTGCCCTCCATGGCGGGTTTCTCCCCGGAGCCGTGGCCTGGGCACTAGGAAGGCCGGGCCTCCCCGACTCCCGGGAGGAGGGGCTAGCCCACTTGCGCCCTGGCCCCCAAACCCTCTGGTGCCATCTGCCTGTCTCGGCACTTCTGACTCCACACAGCCTTTCCTACATCTGGGCTGCCTGCCGTGGCAAAGTGCAGGCGTGGGGTGAGGCCATGGCTTTGTCTTTCCAGGAAAAAATGAGCCCCTGGCCGAAGCAGCAGGCCCAGGCAGAGCCTTGAGCTTGAAGCCCAGTAGGTCTGTGGCCCTCAGGGCCAGAGCAATGCTTTCAAGGCAGGGAAGCGGCCTGCAAGCTGAGTGGGAGTGGGGGAGGGGAGGGAGACAGCTGAAGCCGAGTCCAGAAGGGCGGCGATGGAAGAGCTGCAGCTGGGTCAGAGCCTGGAGGGAGGGCGGGGCCTTCACTGAGGACCCCCCGCCCCCCGAGGCCAGCCCTAGGCCCCGGCGGTCGCGCATGCGCCCTTGGCCTGTGCGGTGTGTGGGGGCTTGAACCCAAGCCCGCAGGGCTCCCGGAGCGGCCAGAGAAAGAAGGGCCCATGGAGAGGTAGGCGAGGTGGGCAGGGGGCGCCACCTTACTCTCCTCAGCTCCCTGAGGGAGAGAGAGAGAGACAGAGACAGAGAGAGAGATCCCTGACCTCTGAGTCTCTGCCTCCACCGCTGGCTGGTGCCAACTCACGCGCCATCCCACTTCCAGCCATCACCCCCACGCCTGCCCCGGGGCCAGCCCCACCACAGAGAGGCCGGTTGGTTCCTGCTCACCTCTGTGCCGTCCCTTCCCGACCTGACCCCAGTGCAGGGCATAAGCTTCAGACAAGTCTTTCCATGTCCCTCTGCATGACAATAGACTTCCTCCCCTCTCCCATTCCACAGGCCCACCCACCCGGGACATCCACCTTTGTCATTAGCTCAGGAGAGGATGCAAGATGAGAATCTCTGCTATTGTGTGGGGAGACTCAGTTTCCCGGGTTTCCCCCATGGACACATGTTCTTCAGCTGGGTCTGATTTTCTCCAGACAAGCTGTCTTGGGAAGGATTTGGCCAGCCCTAAGAACCTGAAGGGAAAGGGCGGAGGGGGGTTCTCTCTCTGCCCCCGACAGCCCCGAGCTGGGTCGGTCCCTCAGACCTGGCCAGGGGCAGCCCATCCCCCGGCGCCCTTCCCCGGGGCATCCAAGGGCAGGCTCGGCGCCAGCCCCACCCCGCTCGCCACTGCCCGACCATCGTCCTCCCTCGGGGGGCCTGGGCAGGACAGGGACCCGGGTGTGGGAGGCCTCCAGATCTCAGGCCTGGCACACCGTTTACCAGGCTGCTTCCTCCTCTGACGGGGGCCCAGCACACGCCCCAGGAGACTTGGCAGCCGCCCCCAGGGCTCTATCCTCTGGAACTCGTCCCCTTGGAAGGGGCCTGGCCCAGGTGCCAGGTTCGGCTGGTCGGCCAGCCTCCTTTGGAGAAAGCAGGCAAGCCGAGCCAGGCTTGCAGTGGCCCTGGCGTGACACCTGCCACCTCAGGCAGAGGGCCTCCCGCGTGCCCTCCATGGCGGGTTTCTCCCCGGAGCCGTGGCCTGGGCACTAGGAAGGCCGGGCCTCCCCGACTCCCGGGAGGAGGGGCTAGCCCACTTGCGCCCTGGCCCCCAAACCCTCTGGTGCCATCTGCCTGTCTCGGCACTTCTGACTCCACACAGCCTTTCCTACATCTGGGCTGCCTGCCGTGGCAAAGTGCAGGCGTGGGGTGAGGCCATGGCTTTGTCTTTCCAGGAAAAAATGAGCCCCTGGCCGAAGCAGCAGGCCCAGGCAGAGCCTTGAGCTTGAAGCCCAGTAGGTCTGTGGCCCTCAGGGCCAGAGCAATGCTTTCAAGGCAGGGAAGCGGCCTGCAAGCTGAGTGGGAGTGGGGGAGGGGAGGGAGACAGCTGAAGCCGAGTCCAGAAGGGCGGCGATGGAAGAGCTGCAGCTGGGTCAGAGCCTGGAGGGAGGGCGGGGCCTTCACTGAGGACCCCCCGCCCCCCGAGGCCAGCCCTAGGCCCCGGCGGTCGCGCATGCGCCCTTGGCCTGTGCGGTGTGTGGGGGCTTGAACCCAAGCCCGCAGGGCTCCCGGAGCGGCCAGAGAAAGAAGGGCCCATGGAGAGGTAGGCGAGGTGGGCAGGGGGCGCCACCTTACTCTCCTCAGCTCCCTGAGGGAGAGAGAGAGAGACAGAGACAGAGAGAGAGATCCCTGACCTCTGAGTCTCTGCCTCCACCGCTGGCTGGTGCCAACTCACGCGCCATCCCACTTCCAGCCATCACCCCCACGCCTGCCCCGGGGCCAGCCCCACCACAGAGAGGCCGGTTGGTTCCTGCTCACCTCTGTGCCGTCCCTTCCCGACCTGACCCCAGTGCAGGGCATAAGCTTCAGACAAGTCTTTCCATGTCCCTCTGCATGACAATAGACTTCCTCCCCTCTCCCATTCCACAGGCCCACCCACCCGGGACATCCACCTTTGTCATTAGCTCAGGAGAGGATGCAAGATGAGAATCTCTGCTATTGTGTGGGGAGACTCAGTTTCCCGGGTTTCCCCCATGGACACATGTTCTTCAGCTGGGTCTGATTTTCTCCAGACAAGCTGTCTTGGGAAGGATTTGGCCAGCCCTAAGAACCTGAAGGGAAAGGGCGGAGGGGGTTTCTCTCTCTGCCCCCGACAGCCCCGAGCTGGGTCGGTCCCTCAGACCTGGCCAGGGGCAGCCCATCCCCCGGCGCCCTTCCCCGGGGCATCCAAGGGCAGGCTCGGCGCCAGCCCCACCCCGCTCGCCACTGCCCGACCATCGTCCTCCCTCGGGGGGCCTGGGCAGGACAGGGACCCGGCTGTGGGAGGCCTCCAGATCTCAGGCCTGGCACACCGTTTACCAGGCTGCTTCCTCCTCTGACGGGGGCCCAGCACACGCCCCAGGAGACTTGGCAGCCGCCCCCAGGGCTCTATCCTCTGGAACTCGTCCCCTTGGAAGGGGCCTGGCCCAGGTGCCAGGTTCGGCTGGTCGGCCAGCCTCCTTTGGAGAAAGCAGGCAAGCCGAGCCAGGCTTGCAGTGGCCCTGGCGTGACACCTGCCACCTCAGGCAGAGGGCCTCCCGCGTGCCCTCCATGGCGGGTTTCTCCCCGGAGCCGTGGCCTGGGCACTAGGAAGGCCGGGCCTCCCCGACTCCCGGGAGGAGGGGCTAGCCCACTTGCGCCCTGGCCCCCAAACCCTCTGGTGCCATCTGCCTGTCTCGGCACTTCTGACTCCACACAGCCTTTCCTACATCTGGGCTGCCTGCCGTGGCAAAGTGCAGGCGTGGGGTGAGGCCATGGCTTTGTCTTTCCAGGAAAAAATGAGCCCCTGGCCGAAGCAGCAGGCCCAGGCAGAGCCTTGAGCTTGAAGCCCAGTAGGTCTGTGGCCCTCAGGGCCAGAGCAATGCTTTCAAGGCAGGGAAGCGGCCTGCAAGCTGAGTGGGAGTGGGGGAGGGGAGGGAGACAGCTGAAGCCGAGTCCAGAAGGGCGGCGATGGAAGAGCTGCAGCTGGGTCAGAGCCTGGAGGGAGGGCGGGGCCTTCACTGAGGACCCCCCGCCCCCCGAGGCCAGCCCTAGGCCCCGGCGGTCGCGCATGCGCCCTTGGCCTGTGCGGTGTGTGGGGGCTTGAACCCAAGCCCGCAGGGCTCCCGGAGCGGCCAGAGAAAGAAGGGCCCATGGAGAGGTAGGCGAGGTGGGCAGGGGGCGCCACCTTACTCTCCTCAGCTCCCTGAGGGAGAGAGAGAGAGACAGAGACAGAGAGAGAGATCCCTGACCTCTGAGTCTCTGCCTCCACCGCTGGCTGGTGCCAACTCACGCGCCATCCCACTTCCAGCCATCACCCCCACGCCTGCCCCGGGGCCAGCCCCACCACAGAGAGGCCGGTTGGTTCCTGCTCACCTCTGTGCCGTCCCTTCCCGACCTGACCCCAGTGCAGGGCATAAGCTTCAGACAAGTCTTTCCATGTCCCTCTGCATGACAATAGACTTCCTCCCCTCTCCCATTCCACAGGCCCACCCACCCGGGACATCCACCTTTGTCATTAGCTCAGGAGAGGATGCAAGATGAGAATCTCTGCTATTGTGTGGGGAGACTCAGTTTCCCGGGTTTCCCCCATGGACACATGTTCTTCAGCTGGGTCTGATTTTCTCCAGACAAGCTGTCTTGGGAAGGATTTGGCCAGCCCTAAGAACCTGAAGGGAAAGGGCGGAGGGGGGTTCTCTCTCTGCCCCCGACAGCCCCGAGCTGGGTCGGTCCCTCAGACCTGGCCAGGGGCAGCCCATCCCCCGGCGCCCTTCCCCGGGGCATCCAAGGGCAGGCTCGGCGCCAGCCCCACCCCGCTCGCCACTGCCCGACCATCGTCCTCCCTCGGGGGGCCTGGGCAGGACAGGGACCCGGGTGTGGGAGGCCTCCAGATCTCAGGCCTGGCACACCGTTTACCAGGCTGCTTCCTCCTCTGACGGGGGCCCAGCACACGCCCCAGGAGACTTGGCAGCCGCCCCCAGGGCTCTATCCTCTGGAACTCGTCCCCTTGGAAGGGGCCTGGCCCAGGTGCCAGGTTCGGCTGGTCGGCCAGCCTCCTTTGGAGAAAGCAGGCAAGCCGAGCCAGGCTTGCAGTGGCCCTGGCGTGACACCTGCCACCTCAGGCAGAGGGCCTCCCGCGTGCCCTCCATGGCGGGTTTCTCCCCGGAGCCGTGGCCTGGGCACTAGGAAGGCCGGGCCTCCCCGACTCCCGGGAGGAGGGGCTAGCCCACTTGCGCCCTGGCCCCCAAACCCTCTGGTGCCATCTGCCTGTCTCGGCACTTCTGACTCCACACAGCCTTTCCTACATCTGGGCTGCCTGCCGTGGCAAAGTGCAGGCGTGGGGTGAGGCCATGGCTTTGTCTTTCCAGGAAAAAATGAGCCCCTGGCCGAAGCAGCAGGCCCAGGCAGAGCCTTGAGCTTGAAGCCCAGTAGGTCTGTGGCCCTCAGGGCCAGAGCAATGCTTTCAAGGCAGGGAAGCGGCCTGCAAGCTGAGTGGGAGTGGGGGAGGGGAGGGAGACAGCTGAAGCCGAGTCCAGAAGGGCGGCGATGGAAGAGCTGCAGCTGGGTCAGAGCCTGGAGGGAGGGCGGGGCCTTCACTGAGGACCCCCCCGCCCCCCGAGGCCAGCCCTAGGCCCCGGCGGTCGCGCATGCGCCCTTGGCCTGTGCGGTGTGTGGGGGCTTGAACCCAAGCCCGCAGGGCTCCCGGAGCGGCCAGAGAAAGAAGGGCCCATGGAGAGGTAGGCGAGGTGGGCAGGGGGCGCCACCTTACTCTCCTCAGCTCCCTGAGGGAGAGAGAGAGAGACAGAGACAGAGAGAGAGATCCCTGACCTCTGAGTCTCTGCCTCCACCGCTGGCTGGTGCCAACTCACGCGCCATCCCTCTTCCAGCCATCACCCCCACGCCTGCCCCGGGGCCAGCCCCACCACAGACAGGCCGGTTGCTTCCTGCTCACCTCTGTGCCGTCCCTTCCCGACCTGACCCCAGTGCAGGGGATAAGCTTCAGACAAGTCTTTCCATGTCCCTCTGCATGACAATAGACTTCCTCCCCTCTCCCATTCCACAGGCCCACCCACCCGGGACATCCACCTTTGTCATTAGCTCAGGAGAGGATGCAAGATGAGAATCTCTGCTATTGTGTGGGGAGACTCAGTTTCCCGGGTTTCCCCCATGGACACATGTTCTTCAGCTGGGTCTGATTTTCTCCAGACAAGCTGTCTTGGGAAGGATTTGGCCAGCCCTAAGAACCTGAAGGGAAAGGGCGGAGGGGGGTTCTCTCTCTGCCCCCGACAGCCCCGAGCTGGGTCGGTCCCTCAGACCTGGCCAGGGGCAGCCCATCCCCCGGCGCCCTTCCCCGGGGCATCCAAGGGCAGGCTCGGCGCCAGCCCCACCCCGCTCGCCACTGCCCGACCATCGTCCTCCCTCGGGGGGCCTGGGCAGGACAGGGACCCGGGTGTGGGAGGCCTCCAGATCTCAGGCCTGGCACACCGTTTACCAGGCTGCTTCCTCCTCTGACGGGGGCCCAGCACACGCCCCAGGAGACTTGGCAGCCGCCCCCAGGGCTCTATCCTCTGGAACTCGTCCCCTTGGAAGGGGCCTGGCCCAGGTGCCAGGTTCGGCTGGTCGGCCAGCCTCCTTTGGAGAAAGCAGGCAAGCCGAGCCAGGCTTGCAGTGGCCCTGGCGTGACACCTGCCACCTCAGGCAGAGGGCCTCCCGCGTGCACTCCATGGCGGGTTTCTCCCCGGAGCCGTGGCCTGGGCACTAGGAAGGCCGGGCCTCCCCGACTCCCGGGAGGAGGGGCTAGCCCACTTGCGCCCTGGCCCCCAAACCCTCTGGTGCCATCTGCCTGTCTCGGCACTTCTGACTCCACACAGCCTTTCCTACATCTGGGCTGCCTGCCGTGGCAAAGTGCAGGCGTGGGGTGAGGCCATGGCTTTGTCTTTCCAGGAAAAAATGAGCCCCTGGCCGAAGCAGCAGGCCCAGGCAGAGCCTTGAGCTTGAAGCCCAGTAGGTCTGTGGCCCTCAGGGCCAGAGCAATGCTTTCAAGGCAGGGAAGCGGCCTGCAAGCTGAGTGGGAGTGGGGGAGGGGAGGGAGACAGCTGAAGCCGAGTCCAGAAGGGCGGCGATGGAAGAGCTGCAGCTGGGTCAGAGCCTGGAGGGAGGGCGGGGCCTTCACTGAGGACCCCCCGCCCCCCGAGGCCAGCCCTAGGCCCCGGCGGTCGCGCATGCGCCCTTGGCCTGTGCGGTGTGTGGGGGCTTGAACCCAAGCCCGCAGGGCTCCCGGAGCGGCCAGAGAAAGAAGGGCCCATGGAGAGGTAGGCGAGGTGGGCAGGGGGCGCCACCTTACTCTCCTCAGCTCCCTGAGGGAGAGAGAGAGAGACAGAGACAGAGAGAGAGATCCCTGACCTCTGAGTCTCTGCCTCCACCGCTGGCTGGTGCCAACTCACGCGCCATCCCACTTCCAGCCATCACCCCCACGCCTGCCCCGGGGCCAGCCCCACCACAGAGAGGCCGGTTGGTTCCTGCTCACCTCTGTGCCGTCCCTTCCCGACCTGACCCCAGTGCAGGGCATAAGCTTCAGACAAGTCTTTCCATGTCCCTCTGCATGACAATAGACTTCCTCCCCTCTCCCATTCCACAGGCCCACCCACCCGGGACATCCACCTTTGTCATTAGCTCAGGAGAGGATGCAAGATGAGAATCTCTGCTATTGTGTGGGGAGACTCAGTTTCCCGGGTTTCCCCCATGGACACATGTTCTTCAGCTGGGTCTGATTTTCTCCAGACAAGCTGTCTTGGGAAGGATTTGGCCAGCCCTAAGAACCTGAAGGGAAAGGGCGGAGGGGGGTTCTCTCTCTGCCCCCGACAGCCCCGAGCTGGGTCGGTCCCTCAGACCTGGCCAGGGGCAGCCCATCCCCCGGCGCCCTTCCCCGGGGCATCCAAGGGCAGGCTCGGCGCCAGCCCCACCCCGCTCGCCACTGCCCGACCATCGTCCTCCCTCGGGGGGCCTGGGCAGGACAGGGACCCGGCTGTGGGAGGCCTCCAGATCTCAGGCCTGGCACACCGTTTACCAGGCTGCTTCCTCCTCTGACGGGGGCCCAGCACACGCCCCAGGAGACTTGGCAGCCGCCCCCAGGGCTCTATCCTCTGGAACTCGTCCCCTTGGAAGGGGCCTGGCCCAGGTGCCAGGTTCGGCTGGTCGGCCAGCCTCCTTTGGAGAAAGCAGGCAAGCCGAGCCAGGCTTGCAGTGGCCCTGGCGTGACACCTGCCACCTCAGGCAGAGGGCCTCCCGCGTGCCCTCCATGGCGGGTTTCTCCCCGGAGCCGTGGCCTGGGCACTAGGAAGGCCGGGCCTCCCCGACTCCCGGGAGGAGGGGCTAGCCCACTTGCGCCCTGGCCCCCAAACCCTCTGGTGCCATCTGCCTGTCTCGGCACTTCTGACTCCACACAGCCTTTCCTACATCTGGGCTGCCTGCCGTGGCAAAGTGCAGGCGTGGGGTGAGGCCATGGCTTTGTCTTTCCAGGAAAAAATGAGCCCCTGGCCGAAGCAGCAGGCCCAGGCAGAGCCTTGAGCTTGAAGCCCAGTAGGTCTGTGGCCCTCAGGGCCAGAGCAATGCTTTCAAGGCAGGGAAGCGGCCTGCAAGCTGAGTGGGAGTGGGGGAGGGGAGGGAGACAGCTGAAGCCGAGTCCAGAAGGGTGGCGATGGAAGAGCTGCAGCTGGGTCAGAGCCTGGAGGGAGGGCGGGGCCTTCACTGAGGACCCCCCCGCCCCCCGAGGCCAGCCCTAGGCCCCGGCGGTCGCGCATGCGCCCTTGGCCTGTGCGGTGTGTGGGGGCTTGAACCCAAGCCCGCAGGGCTCCCGGAGCGGCCAGAGAAAGAAGGGCCCATGGAGAGGTAGGCGAGGTGGGCAGGGGGCGCCACCTTACTCTCCTCAGCTCCCTGAGGGGGAGAGAGAGAGACAGAGACAGAGAGAGAGATCCCTGACCTCTGAGTCTCTGCCTCCACCGCTGGCTGGTGCCAACTCACGCGCCATCCCACTTCCAGCCATCACCCCCACGCCTGCCCCGGGGCCAGCCCCACCACAGAGAGGCCGGTTGGTTCCTGCTCACCTCTGTGCCGTCCCTTCCCGACCTGACCCCAGTGCAGGGGATAAGCTTCAGACAAGTCTTTCCATGTCCCTCTGCATGACAATAGACTTCCTCCCCTCTCCCATTCCACAGGCCCACCCACCCGGGACATCCACCTTTGTCATTAGCTCAGGAGAGGATGCAAGATGAGAATCTCTGCTATTGTGTGGGGAGACTCAGTTTCCCGGGTTTCCCCCATGGACACATGTTCTTCAGCTGGGTCTGATTTTCTCCAGACAAGCTGTCTTGGGAAGGATTTGGCCAGCCCTAAGAACCTGAAGGGAAAGGGCGGAGGGGGGTTCTCTCTCTGCCCCCGACAGCCCCGAGCTGGGTCGGTCCCTCAGACCTGGCCAGGGGCAGCCCATCCCCCGGCGCCCTTCCCCGGGGCATCCAAGGGCAGGCTCGGCGCCAGCCCCACCCCGCTCGCCACTGCCCGACCATCGTCCTCCCTCGGGGGGCCTGGGCAGGACAGGGACCCGGGTGTGGGAGGCCTCCAGATCTCAGGCCTGGCACACCGTTTACCAGGCTGCTTCCTCCTCTGACGGGGGCCCAGCACACGCCCCAGGAGACTTGGCAGCCGCCCCCAGGGCTCTATCCTCTGGAACTCGTCCCCTTGGAAGGGGCCTGGCCCAGGTCCCAGGTTCGGCTGGTCGGCCAGCCTCCTTTGGAGAAAGCAGGCAAGCCGAGCCAGGCTTGCAGTGGCCCTGGCGTGACACCTGCCACCTCAGGCAGAGGGCCTCCCGCGTGCCCTCCATGGCGGGTTTCTCCCCGGAGCCGTGGCCTGGGCACTAGGAAGGCCGGGCCTCCCCGACTCCCGGGAGGAGGGGCTAGCCCACTTGCGCCCTGGCCCCCAAACCCTCTGGTGCCATCTGCCTGTCTCGGCACTTCTGACTCCACACAGCCTTTCCTACATCTGGGCTGCCTGCCGTGGCAAAGTGCAGGCGTGGGGTGAGGCCATGGCTTTGTCTTTCCAGGAAAAAATGAGCCCCTGGCCGAAGCAGCAGGCCCAGGCAGAGCCTTGAGCTTGAAGCCCAGTAGGTCTGTGGCCCTCAGGGCCAGAGCAATGCTTTCAAGGCAGGGAAGCGGCCTGCAAGCTGAGTGGGAGTGGGGGAGGGGAGGGAGACAGCTGAAGCCGAGTCCAGAAGGGCGGCGATGGAAGAGCTGCAGCTGGGTCAGAGCCTGGAGGGAGGGCGGGGCCTTCACTGAGGACCCCCCCGCCCCCCGAGGCCAGCCCTAGGCCCCGGCGGTCGCGCATGCGCCCTTGGCCTGTGCGGTGTGTGGGGGCTTGAACCCAAGCCCGCAGGGCTCCCGGAGCGGCCAGAGAAAGAAGGGCCCATGGAGAGGTAGGCGAGGTGGGCAGGGGGCGCCACCTTACTCTCCTCAGCTCCCTGAGGGAGAGAGAGAGAGACAGAGACAGAGAGAGAGATCCCTGACCTCTGAGTCTCTGCCTCCACCGCTGGCTGGTGCCAACTCACGCGCCATCCCACTTCCAGCCATCACCCCCACGCCTGCCCCGGGGCCAGCCCCACCACAGAGAGGCCGGTTGGTTCCTGCTCACCTCTGTGCCGTCCCTTCCCGACCTGACCCCAGTGCAGGGCATAAGCTTCAGACAAGTCTTTCCATGTCCCTCTGCATGACAATAGACTTCCTCCCCTCTCCCATTCCACAGGCCCACCCACCCGGGACATCCACCTTTGTCATTAGCTCAGGAGAGGATGCAAGATGAGAATCTCTGCTATTGTGTGGGGAGACTCAGTTTCCCGGGTTTCCCCCATGGACACATGTTCTTCAGCTGGGTCTGATTTTCTCCAGACAAGCTGTCTTGGGAAGGATTTGGCCAGCCCTAAGAACCTGAAGGGAAAGGGCGGAGGGGGGTTCTCTCTCTGCCCCCGACAGCCCCGAGCTGGGTCGGTCCCTCAGACCTGGCCAGGGGCAGCCCATCCCCCGGCGCCCTTCCCCGGGGCATCCAAGGGCAGGCTCGGCGCCAGCCCCACCCCGCTCGCCACTGCCCGACCATCGTCCTCCCTCGGGGGGCCTGGGCAGGACAGGGACCCGGGTGTGGGAGGCCTCCAGATCTCAGGCCTGGCACACCGTTTACCAGGCTGCTTCCTCCTCTGACGGGGGCCCAGCACACGCCCCAGGAGACTTGGCAGCCGCCCCCAGGGCTCTAGCCTCTGGAACTCGTCCCCTTGGAAGGGGCCTGGCCCAGGTGCCAGGTTCGGCTGGTCGGCCAGCCTCCTTTGGAGAAAGCAGGCAAGCCGAGCCAGGCTTGCAGTGGCCCTGGCGTGACACCTGCCACCTCAGGCAGAGGGCCTCCCGCGTGCCCTCCATGGCGGGTTTCTCCCCGGAGCCGTGGCCTGGGCACTAGGAAGGCCGGGCCTCCCCGACTCCCGGGAGGAGGGGCTAGCCCACTTGCGCCCTGGCCCCCAAACCCTCTGGTGCCATCTGCCTGTCTCGGCACTTCTGACTCCACACAGCCTTTCCTACATCTGGGCTGCCTGCCGTGGCAAAGTGCAGGCGTGGGGTGAGGCCATGGCTTTGTCTTTCCAGGAAAAAATGAGCCCCTGGCCGAAGCAGCAGGCCCAGGCAGAGCCTTGAGCTTGAAGCCCAGTAGGTCTGTGGCCCTCAGGGCCAGAGCAATGCTTTCAAGGCAGGGAAGCGGCCTGCAAGCTGAGTGGGAGTGGGGGAGGGGAGGGAGACAGCTGAAGCCGAGTCCAGAAGGGCGGCGATGGAAGAGCTGCAGCTGGGTCAGAGCCTGGAGGGAGGGCGGGGCCTTCACTGAGGACCCCCCCGCCCCCCGAGGCCAGCCCTAGGCCCCGGCGGTCGCGCATGCGCCCTTGGCCTGTGCGGTGTGTGGGGGCTTGAACCCAAGCCCGCAGGGCTCCCGGAGCGGCCAGAGAAAGAAGGGCCCATGGAGAGGTAGGCGAGGTGGGCAGGGGGCGCCACCTTACTCTCCTCAGCTCCCTGAGGGAGAGAGAGAGAGACAGAGACAGAGAGAGAGATCCCTGACCTCTGAGTCTCTGCCTCCACCGCTGGCTGGTGCCAACTCACGCGCCATCCCTCTTCCAGCCATCACCCCCACGCCTGCCCCGGGGCCAGCCCCACCACAGACAGGCCGGTTGCTTCCTGCTCACCTCTGTGCCGTCCCTTCCCGACCTGACCCCAGTGCAGGGGATAAGCTTCAGACAAGTCTTTCCATGTCCCTCTGCATGACAATAGACTTCCTCCCCTCTCCCATTCCACAGGCCCACCCACCCGGGACATCCACCTTTGTCATTAGCTCAGGAGAGGATGCAAGATGAGAATCTCTGCTATTGTGTGGGGAGACTCAGTTTC